>NW_018397256.1:12856978-12858858 GCF_002168275.2 Theobroma umbraticum | reverse complement strand
ATATATTATTGAATGGAAAGCCTAAAGATATCTATCTGTAAAGTCTTTGAAAGGGCTGACACTTATCTATGTAACAAGGACAAACATAAAAAAAAAAATCATGAATCTTTAATAAAAAAAATTAAAACCTAAATTTTAACAATAATTGGGATTTTGGTAGTGATTGTTTCTCTTTCAATTTGAGAATGATGTTCAAGAGTTAAATCTATGATCAACAAGAAAAGGCAAAATAGAAAGGGAGAGAACAACTGTCCATGGAATTCATGTTCTTCGCTCCCTCACGTCTAATCCCTCAGACAACATAAATGTTTGTGGGAATATAGGATCAATTCGATCAAGACAATTAGACAAAACACAAATGAAAAAGAAAAGAAAAAGGAGGAAGAAAAAGATGTTAACTAATTAAAATTGCCTAATGATAGTGAAATACACTTTCCATTTAAAAAAGAAAGATAATTAAAGAACTATTAAAGCATTTGGGCAACCCTACTTGAAATATTATAGCCAATCATATGAAGACAGCAAACCCATGTGGGGAGAAGATATAGACATGCAGACTGAGCATATAAATTAAAGAAATTAAATGTATGATGATCGATGTCATTATAATCCATTATCCAAGATAAAATTCAATCATATCAGAAAGGATCATTGCAAGAAGAATTATCATGATAGAATTCTATACAAACGACTACAGGAAACAGAAAAAAAAGGTTGAGATATGGAGAGGATGGGGGGCAGCTCTCAGAGCAGTTGGCTGAGAGTTAATGCGCTTCGTACAATGGGGAGTGAGGTATCTTGTGATGTTATTAATAAGAAATTGAGAGGGTTTCAAACGTATTGGTTAATTAGGTGCATTGCTTTTAAGCAGGTGATGTTGATATCTTTGTTTGCATTGTTTCCTTTTGTTTGAAGTTGGAATTGATGGCGATCCAATGTTCTTGTCAACTCCTGTCGATGTGCGGTTGTAGTGTAATACATCACACTCTTGGCCTTGCCTTAGCTATGGCTTCTGCGTGCATGGCATGGCGAATTCCATTGTTTAAACATGTCATCAAAAAACTCTAGCCGATACCCCCGAGCTTCTGTCAAATCCGGGGCCACAATAACTTCTTGTATTTATATCTATGAGTTGACGATTAATTATACTTTATTTAAAATATATGCTGATCTTAAATTTTTAAGAGTGAAATTCATTTCGATTTTACCTCTAAATAAATGTTTGTCTATATGAAGTAATTTTTATGTATTATTATTAATTTTTTCTTTGTCAGTCTGCTACTCACTTCCCTGACATGAATTTATTTCGGACCATAGGCTATTGTTTTTAACAAGTTTTATGAAAATTGTAAGAGGAAAATAAATCTTTTACTTGAAAATGGAATAAAGTAAAATTGAGACGATTCTTTCCTTTCACCTTTTCCCACTTCTAATCTCTCATGTAATAATAATAATAATAATAATAATAATAAAACAGTATAAGGTGTAAGATGGTACTATTCCTTAACCAATTCTACTTGCCCTCACCCTTATATAATCAACTACAAATATTAACACTCTTGATATATTAATAATTATGGGTACTTTTATTACCAAAATAAATAAATTGGTAGATTGATGAGTTGTTTTCAGATTATGCAATTTGGCCCACTTCCCATTTAAGTTGTCTCTCTCTGTCAACTTCCAATCCTTTCACCATTTGCATTTGTAGTATTGCAGAACATGCAACTTTTGCAAGAAGATGAGGACATTAGAGAGCTGCTTACTTCTAAAGAAAAGACATATTCCCATGTGTAGAGAAGGAAAGGGTCAATCAATTTGATGTTTCTTTCTGTTTTTGTATACATGTGTGTGTATAGATATATATATATATATATATA
>NW_018397256.1:12840590-12856968 GCF_002168275.2 Theobroma umbraticum | reverse complement strand
TATATATATATATATAAAAGATTACAAATTATCCAATCTATATGCCTTAGTTGGGGTGCAACACTACTTTAAATTATTAACCCTATGTGAAATTGTAATCATTAGTTGTGACAGGTTGTAATGTAGGTTTAGACTTTGTCTAAGCAAAACCAGTCCTTTAATTTATAGTAACCACAAATTATTAATTTGTAGGGACCAGACTAAGGATGGCATCTCTTTGAAATAGTTTAACAATGAGCCAGAGAACAGCTCTACAGCAATCAACTTGGTCACAATCTATTCCTAATTGAAAGGATAATGTTGCTAGGGTTATTAGCTGATGAGTTAATTACCCATTGCTATTGAGGGAGCGATTACATTGGAGAACTTTCTTAGTTAAACTGGGAGCAGATAATCTCAGAGGTGCAAGAAATGTAGAGCCTTTTAAGCTAATCTCATTTTTAATTTTGTTGCATTCCAATTGAAAAACGGATAACAATACAAAATTTGATCAGGAATCGATCTCAAAATATCAACATCGAATCACCACGTAAACACACATTAGTTTATAATACGGATCGTATTCAGTCAAACATTTAAAAACATGTAAATTATAATATACACACAAATATCATAATCAACTTAAGTCTGTAACAAATAATTCTAAATATTAACATACCCAATTGGCACCAAACTACAAATATTTTAGTTTTAGTCATCGTTGTTTTGACAAGAATGTCTGGCATATTAATTTACTTTTCTCAACATGTTTTAAAAGAAAATACCTCTAATTACATGATATATCATATCAATTTGTGGAAGTAATTTTCGTAATGTCCAAGATTTGTTCAACTATTTAGTACTTGATAAATAACTATAATTGAATCAAATTTAATAATTAATAATTTCTCTTCAGATCACTTAAAATTACAAAATATTTCACTATAGAAAAAAGTTGAAAGTTTTGCTATTGTAAAGTTGAGAGTGAGAGAGGGATAGATTATAGCCAGGGAAAAGCCAAAGGGTGGGTGGGAAATGCTCTGGTCCTCCACTCTTGAGAAGTTCATATACGGAGGTATCCTTTCTTTCTTTCTCATCTTAATAAAGACACGACTACTTTTTGACTATTGACCATTGCAAGCGCTTACAAACAACATGGCCCCCTCTTTCCCCATGAAAGTCTACTATGTGGTAAACAATTTTCTGACTTGGAAAAGTCTTTCTATCCATGGAAAACTTGGGGACAAAGGTTTAGTTGGCATACACATTAATTTGTTATTGTTGGACAATCTTCAATGCAAGGCTTCTATCAGCTAACTTTAGTTGGCAAACCCATTAACTGTAAAGGCTATAACTTCAATTACTAGAACGAATAAAATGTTTTATAGAATAAGGAGTTAAAACAGTCTATGATTCATGTTCACTTGCTGCACCTGGTTGCCTTGCTTCAACTTCTTCTTCAAATGCATTAATTAAACATAGCTAAATTTCTATCAGGATTTCATTATGGATGATTAGTTATTTTCTGGTAATTCTTGATGTTTTTCCTTTATTGATTACCAGGTCAGTTTACATTGTTTACACAGTGCTGGGAGATGTCAGCATTTTACATTGCTGGCAAGGATGAGTACAATGAACTTGCTTGTGAGTTTTTAGTAACATCCCGGATTTGTTCTGCCAGTGCATGCATGTAAGCCTGTTGGCAGACCAAAAATGGGATTAACTCAACTGGAAATAGATTTTAAAAGTTGTACATGTTTGATTTCTTACAACCGGTTTGTACCCTGGTACCAGCTTTGAACCCTAACTATGTTTGAACAATCTTTTGCTTTAATCCTTACTTATTCCAGAGCTCGATCTGAACATGTTTTTGCCTGTCAAGGGAATTCTGGAAAACACAGACAAAGATAGGATCAAAAGGCTGACAGGGTTAAAGCCTCCAACAGAGATTTGAACTCTGTTTTTGGTGAAATAGAGTGCCTGCTTCCTGCCATCATCCATGATTAGCAGATGGAGTAATCTCCTTCAGCAAATGGGAAATAGAATGCATTACACTTCCATTTGTCAGAAGTTTGATTGATAAACTTAATTCGACAGACCTTGTGAAATTGTTTAAAGAGTGATAAAGACTGTTTTATTAGCTAAAAGTTGTCACCTATGGCATAAAGAAATATAGACATGGTCAAAAGTAGGTTCCGATGGTTGAATTGTTTACTACTCATTTTCCTTGCTATCTGTATCACCCTTTTCCTAGCAACGAATCACCACTTATTCTCATATCCAAAACTGTTTATTAATCAAAAAGAAAAAAAAAATAACTTGGGTCCAAATATAAATCTCTCCAAATGCTTCAGATGGAATGTCACAGCCGTGTCTCGGGATCAGTAAACATAGCAGCACTGTCTGAAAATAGTAGGTATTTAATTTCCCATAAATTGGTAAGGTTCAGGGCAATTTCCCTATTCAAAGTGAACCAAGGCAACAAATCAGGAGTCAGTTGGCTAAGACTTTATGGCACATAGTTTAGTTTTCTTAAATGTAAAGGCTAAGCAGCCCTGCAGTCTCCTTCCATAGGCAGAGTCACAAAGATACTAGAGAAGACAAGGTAGGGTTGGGACAAACTTCTTCTAAACTCTCCAAGGTAATAAGCTTGGTGTAAGTGCAACTGAAGCCAACAGAAAGGCCAATGGTTCAGCTAGGCAACCTCTTCATTCATAGCCCTTGAAAGACCTTAAATTAAATGACTACCCTTCTTATGAACCTGTGAGCTACATTGTAAGTTCAAATCTAGGTCACCACCAAATCAAAATGTCCATGACGTTAGCATGGCCAAGAAAATAGTCAATAGCCTGCAAGGACCATTTAACAAAAGATTCTGGACTGCTCAACCAATTTCCGGTTATTCATCTCATACAAGACAAACCAACCAATCTTGCATTGGACCATCTATGCCTAGACTGAAGAACTCATTTAAAAGGACGAATACAATAAAATTCCTTGTTTATAAAGCATCTGGAGGACCAGTGATAAATAAAATAAATGAATTCACAAGAAAAATAAATTTAAGTGAGTTGAAAGGCTAAACATCTATACCATGCAAAATACAGAAATAAAGGGAAAAAATTTGGACCATGAGATAACCAAGCTCCAGCATGTTAGTGGTGCTCTACCGGCCTTAACATAATTCAGACCATCCAAAATAACATGCTATTCCACTTGATGAATCAATTTCACAATCTAATATTCAAGCAAAGCAAGAAAATTCAACAACATTATTACATAATCAAACTTCCAAACAACGCATGGAAATCTTCTTGAAAATATCAAAATAGGTCATAGCAATGACAGGTAACAATCCAGACAGCAAAAAATATACATAAGAAATTGACATTGCAACTTATCTTTCAACAATGGCAGAGTGGCCTTGCCACCTAGTAGTCTGATCCAGCAAAAGAATTTACTGCCAAAACAGTCAAATGCTGGGTCATATTTTATCAGCTAGGTACTTTACGAGAGAGTTGACAGGCTTAGAAAAGTCAACATTTCCTGTTCCCTGGCTCCTAATTTTGATTCGAGCAAGGTAATCAGCTGCAATCCAAGCAAAACTCAACATCACTACAGGGTCAGCATCATCAGACTTCTGCAACTCTAACTTCTTCTCTACCCATTTAGGATGGTAAGTGACCTGGTACCACGCTGATGCCTTTCTTTCATACAATTCATTCCTCTCATCCTCATTAAGTTGCTCAATTTCCGAGTCCATACTCTCAAAAATTTGCCTGAATTCTTTCCTCAGGGCACCATAAGAATGACCGAGCTTCTCCTTCAAATCCCCTAACTTCCTACTGGTGTATTTGGGCATTGACCAGATGTGCCCAGTTACTACCTCTTCTTCCCTCTTAACTTTGTATTGTCCAAGAAGTCCAATCAACTGCCCATCATAGGAGCACTTTTTAACCCATGCATCATCAATGTAGTCAGCAGACCCTGTAATCTCAAGATCTGTATCATAATTGATGTCAGGAGCTTCAAGATTGATCTTGGAAGATTCAGAGAGATCTTCATCATATGCATCTTTGATATGACGATATAGTCTTCCCAAAATTTTTCTTGATTTGTATGACTGGTACTCCTCTTTACCCATAAAATCAGGGTAAAGTTTTGGTTTTAAATTAGCAGGCATTGACACAATCCTCCCAGTTTTAGGAAAATCAACAGCTGTAGCCGCTAACTCTGCAAGATGTATACATTTCTCATCTAGAGCACCATATTCACTAAGATCAGCATGAACCACATGCGCATTGCAAATAGTCCCCAGGTGCTCATTCACCATGTTTTTTGCAAAAAAATCTATTATGTCCTGTAAAATAAAACAGTCAAAAGATTTTGTCTTTCACCTACTTGGAATTTAAAATAGTTCAGTAATCAGAATACAAATCCTAAACTGATATATTTTACACAGAAATATATCTACTTTATTCCAAAAATTTAACTCCACTTTCTTCCATTTCAAGATTTTGTCTTTTGCACACTTGGAATTCAAATTACGGTATTCATCATGACACAAATCCAAAACTCACTTGCCCTGTTTTTGTGATATATTATACTCTAGAATTTATTTGTGTTATTGCCACATTTTTGCTCATTTTTCCCGAAGGAAATTATAGTAACTCAAAGATTTACAACAAAATAAACCATTTCATAAACGGTCAGTGCCTTCCTAATAGATCAATACCTAACAACATAGTGCCATTTAAGCAATAAAGACTAAGCTGGTTATTCAACCACAAAAGAACAATAACATAGCAACATATAGTTATGTGCTCAACCACGTATGTCTTCAATTGCAACATGCTTTTTGATACTAGCTTTCAAGCAGCATACTAGAAAACAATATTGTTTGTAGTAACAAATAGAGAATTTTATTCAGGAGTACTAGTATTTTGTATACTGTAAAGAAGGGAAATAAACGAAAAACAATTGTGGAAACCCAGAGGTTCATAAAAGTTCAGTGATAATAACAAAATACAACAAACAATTACCTTATGATTGACTTCGCGTTGCAGCTGTTTAGGCTCACCAGGGTCATACTGCATGGGTGGCCAGCTCTTCTTCCCAGGGGGGATAAGAAGATCTTCCCATGTGACAAAATAAAGGTCCCCATCAAGATCACTCCCAGAAGCTTCATTTGTATGGGGTCTCTCACCCTTTTGAGGGAAGACCAGACAGTCGTACAAATGGTGTAAACCAGGGGCATCTACTGCTTCTAGAATCCGTATATCTCCAGGGTGAAGACAAGGATTCTTAGCTATAACCACCAACCCTTGAATTACTTCAAAATTTTTCTTTGTTTCAGCAAACCTAGAGCCATGTTTCAAGAAGCAGTTTTCTACAGAAGGATTGGCTACTTGGATAAAGCACTGACCTTGTTCAAGTACTCCTAGTTCATCGAAGACACCCATCAACCACCTTCCTGAGGGAACAAAAATCCTAGCTTTTTCCCTAAGACCTGAAAGCTGAGATGCTCTTACACAAGTCAAGATTCCTCGTAAATGAGGCTCTATTTGAGGCTTGAAACCTGCACTCAGCATTATTGCTGCAGTATTCCCTTGCTCAGCACATGAAGAAGTGAGAACTTCAAATGCTGCATCAGCGTCCACAAGGATTTTGTTTAACTTAGAAACCATGGTATTTTGCATTTCCCAAAATACATCATCTGGCACGTGCAATGTAGAAAGCAATGTAATAATTTGTCTATTCAGGAAGCCAGGCTGAAATCTTGTCCAAGAACAGATTTCCAATGTTGTATGGTTAGAACAGAACTTATTCATACTGGGCCGTAAAGAAAGACGGACCCCATCACCTTCTTCTGGCCAACAAGCCACGACCCCTTTACAACCAGCATATCTAATTTGATAAGCACAAGGAGGATTCAGGTCTAGCTTCAATTTCTGAGCAACTTCCATTGCAAGATCAGGAGTGATCTTGCCAATCCCGTCTGAGAACAAATATCCATTCCTCTCTATATCTGGAAGGCAAGGGTCAACCTCTGTTGAAGGAACTTCAACTGTTGCATATGTTGATGAGAAGCACTGACCCATCCTGGCAGCACATTTAGCAATATTTCGGTTTGTAAACTTCCCCATCCACCTTAGAATTTGAAGCACACTTGTCTTTCCATCTTCAGCAAAAAACCATGCGGACCTGTCTCTCAATTGATTGGCTGAGAAAGCAAGGAAAGAGTATTTGCGACCACACAAATAAAACCCATCTGTTAGAATAGACCTTACCCTTTTGAACACTCCCGTTTTCTGAGAAAAGGAGGTTGATGTCACATCCCTCACAATTGAAGCAGCATAGTAAGTGAGCACATTTGCATTGATTGTCTGCATGCCTTCATCCATAAATGTAACCCTTAAAAACCGATCAGCGACTTCTTTATATTTCCTGAGAACTCTATTAGAAAGCTCAACCTCTGGAAGAAGACAATAAGCTTTGGTTGGAGTAATAACCAATCTTCTGATTTCAACAATATCATCCAACTGCTTAGGGCTCTTAAAAAGTTTAGGATTCCTCAGCAGCCAATCATGGACAGTTTTCAGCCTCTTATAGGCATCAAAAACTGGACGCCTGTAGGAATAGATGTGCTTTAGCGCAGCCACATTGACCTCCCTTGGTTGGTCTCTCAGGAGGTTAAAGAAGTCCTCTGATAGCTGATGTTGATAGAATATGCCTTTGTGCATTACAGCATTCACCAAAAACATTATTTCAAAGGGAATCCCCTCCTTGTAATTGATACAATAAAAGGGATCTGACATGGACATCCCAAAATCAGGTTCATCTCTGATCCTAAGCGGCCATCTGACATAGTCTGGGGGTACCCTTTGTTCTCTGAGATAATCCAAGGCCTTCTTCAACTTTGCACCATGACGAGGACGGATTACAACTCTGTATGTATTACACCGACCAATGGCCCCACTAGGGGTAAAATCTGTGGTCCTGATCCACTGATCATCATCATCCAACAGATCAAATGGAACCGATTCTTCAATCTCATCATCAGCAGTTCTATACCAGACCCAAGGTGAAGAAGCCAGCTGCAAGAACACTACTAAACCTGATGGCTCTGTGTATTGCTTAATCTCATTAATGTCTCTCACCAAGAACTCCACCTTAAAGTCACATTTTATCACCGCATACTCAGTTGTGCCTTTGAAAGAGAAGGCTGTATCTCTAGAGAAACAAAATTTGCAGGTGCCATCAAAAGGATCCACAAGAAAATCAACCCCAAAAGGAGGTCCTCTCCAGCCAACAAAGAACTCATCTTGGCTAACCATGCCTCCAATATCCAGGCAGACATCAGATAACTTAAAGGGCGTTGTATTCCTCCTCCTACGATTCAAGTAATATGGATTTTCAGGCCCCAAACTAACCTTCAAAAGCTGATTGTTGAAAACAAGCTCAGTACGACCTGCAGCATCTACAGCCCAAGTTACTGTTAGAGGGGAGGCAAAATGAACAAATGCATGGGGTTCCACCTTCTTATAGTCATCTGTTCTTTGGATAACTGTACTGTCAAGAATCTCAAAGTTGGGATAGGACTCCGGTGGCGTCCATGAAGTCTTCAATCTACACCTCCAAACAACTCCAACTTCATTGTCCAAGTACTCCATGAGATCTTTGGCTGTAACATGTCTTCCAAATCCACCAACACTAACTTGCGTCACCACAGTGTCCTTTTCACTTCCTTTTGATTCCATATTCTTCAGAAAATTAACCACTTCAGATTAATACCCAGCAAATTCCTGAAACAAAACCCAACACAACATATTCATGAAAGACATGATGAGTAGATAAGAACACACATTTGTAGGAATACATCCATATTTATTAATTAAAAATTCACATTTTAATTTTGTTTTTCACCTTAAACAACTAGTCAGAATAACATTAACATACTAACCAAAAATACAGGGTAAATTTCTTTTATGTTATGGTTTACTTTATGACTACATGCCTTTTGAAGAAACACATTATGACTACATGCCTGCTGAAAAGATAACAATGAAAAAAAAATACTAATTAGTATAAATACTACCCTGCATTCGCTTCTCAAAAGCATTTCTCTAGGAGGAAAAATTACAGACATATCAAGTTGCTATTAATAACCCATGGAATTAAAACCATCAATGTGCCTAGTAGTAATAAAAGAACCAAAAAAAAGGGTAAGTGGGGCTTCAGAGTTCAGACCAGAAAATCTATTAAATGTATCACTATCAAGTTGACCTGAGAAACAAAGTAAGCACAGCCATTTGGGTTTCACAGGTTAGAGCTTTGCACTTTCAGAACAGAAGAAACAGAATATAACATGACAATTGAAACTTTGAAAAGCATATTCTTCAAGTTTTCAGAACAGTTTGGAGGACTGTTTATAACAAAGAGCAATGATTTACCTTTATTCTTAAGCTCCTGTTAAAAATTAAAAATGAAAAACTTCATCTTATAACTTTATAGACCTCATCTTCTGCTTTTTCCCTTGAATTGCATTTATTCTTCAAGGATACACACTTAAATTTACAAAATATACCAATTGATGCAAAACAGAATTCATTTCAATTATCACTTGTAGTACGATATTCGGTACGATATTCATTTATAACAATAAAATTTTGCAATACCCAAATCCCATTTCCCATTTTTTCATTTTTCTTATGAACCCTCCACATTCTCAGCAACCAAACGAAATGATCATTGAAGATAAGAAACCAAACGAAGTTAAACTTGAAAAAAAACAAAGAAAAAACAAAATGGGTTGTAAGAAAAAGCTACTAACCTTGAGAGTTCTGCGTTGAGGCAACAAAAGAAGCAACCTTGAACGCGTTTGTAGAGCAAGAAAAAGAGAAAACAAACTTTGTGTGAGTTTAGGAAGAGAACTGAGAGTAAGAGGGAAAGACCCAAACTCAAATAAGTGTGCTTTTATCGTGATCTTTTCTAGTACTTCTCGAAGAAGTAGTTCGAGAGAGAGAGAACTTCTTGCTGTGTAAGTTACTTTTTTTTCCCGCTATTGCTTTTTCTGCCTTTGCTTTGATAGTTCTTTTCATATTCTCTTTCATCTCTGATTCCAGGTTCTGATCAATGGAGGTTTGAAAAAATTCCCACTTGCAGGCATTCCTTCTCCTGGAAAATGCCTTGCAGAGAGCGAAACCTCCCATTTCCACCATTAATAGGCTTAGAAAAAGAAGTTTTTTAATTTTTTATTATGTTTAATTAAAATTTTTAATTTATATTAATAAATATTTATAACTAATTACCCTAATAACATATTATGTTCATATTATGATGATATGTAAGTTTAAAATATCTTGTCACATTTAATAAATAATATTTTGATTAATAATTGAAGTTAATTTAATATAAAATAAAAATATAAAAATTTAAACAAAAATAGTACAAAATTATTAAAATTTTATTAAATAATTTTGAAATTTTTTAAAATACTATTCTAAAAGAATGTCTTTTTAATTTTAATTAATAGTATTTGAAAGTACAAACAATATAATTAAAAAAAATTATAAATGCAATCTATGATGCTAACTTTATATAAATTAATTATTATAATGGTTGAATTATGATGGAAGGAGTTTAAAAAATTACCAACTATTGTTGATGGGCAGATCTTCTTGTACTTGATTTGACAATAAGCAATGAATGATAAGCACAAAAACTTGGGTGCTAAGTTGCTCTATTTTTGTATTTATTAAAAATTATATTTTTATTTATTAAAAATTACAAAGTTATTTTTATATAATATTTAAAAAAATTATTAAATTATTTAATAAATTTTAATAAAATTTTATTCTTTTAATACATTCAATCAAAATTTTATATTTTTAAATTAAATAAAATTATTTATTATTTATTAAAATTTTATTTATATTTTTATATCACATAAAGTAAAAATATCTCCTGTTAATATTATTATGTTATTTTATTATTTATCATAAGATAAAATACCTCACCTCTAAAGTTTAATCAAATTTTCAAACGAATTCATTAATTTTTAAAATAAACATTTCATCTCAAAATATAAACATCATTAATAGAGATTATAAAAAAATTAATTTATTTTTTATTAATTTAAAAAATTATTATTATATTTTTAAAAATTAAAAAAAAAATCTTTAGCTCGATGCTCACCAATCAAGGATGCTCCCTTGGGGAGCTCAATCGGAACTCCTCATTTTGAGAGTTTTTTTAAAAAAATTAATAAAAATTTAATAAAATTATATAATTATAATTTTAAAAATTAATTAAAAATAAATTTTTTTATTTTTATCACATCATCAAATTGATAAAAACATTGACAATTGGATTTACATATTCAAAAAAAATATTTTTTAAGTATATTGTTTATTTTAAAAATTAATCAATTTTTATCTAATTTCAATCAAAATTTAAAAATAAAAATATTTTATTTTTTATTACAATATATTAACATCATGCCATGTTGATATCTTAATTGACATAATAAAAAATAAAAATTTATTTAAAAATTTTTAAAATAAATTAATATTTTTGTAAAAATAATTAAAAGAAAATAGTGTTATAATATTTTAATAGATAACTTAGTTGACAAGTCCAAAAACATGAAAAAAATGCCATACGCGATTTTTGCACTTCGCACAATCCAATGGCACAAAATTTTCATGAAACCATTAGTGACGACAGCAAAATGTCACCAATTATCACATGGAGAATATTCTAACAGCGATTGCTCCCAAAAGTCGACAATGTTAATTAAACAAAGAAGCCATGGTGGATCACCCTTTTTCCCTTACCCACTTCTTTTATTTTATAAGCATTCAAAAACAAAAAAATTGTCACCAAAATTTAACAATTTATCTAGTTTGATTTTTTAAAATACTATATAAAAAATATTAATATAATATTTAAAAAATTTCAATTATTTTAAAAAATTTAAATAAGTTTTTATTTTTATTAAATCTTATATTATTATTTTAAATTAAATAAATCTCTATTATTAATTAATAAATTTTTTAGTGTTGAAGTTGTTGTTTTTTTTTTTTTTAATTTTCGCCTTTGCTTCTTTCACGGCATTAATAGTCAAAAAGCTAAGGTAGACACGAACAGATAACAATAAACCTGCTTCAACATCTCGGAAATTTACAAGTGAAAGGCAGAATGAAACCAAAGATTCCAAAGAATAATTCAAATCAATTTAATTAGGAAACAATTGTAAAGAAATTTAATCGAAATTTCCTATTGTTTGGACCAATTTTTTTTATATATAATTATTCCATTGTAAAGGCCATAGTAGGCTTGTTTAAAGGATCCACACTTTCGAGCTTCTTGCCATTGTCCTTTTTCGCCTCTAATTCTTCCTCATTTGTTCTTCATTATTCTAAACAACCCAGTAGAGGTTTTGAAGATACTCTCATGGAGGCCAATCTTGATCTTTCAATGACTTTTGATTCTTCAAACGCCACTGTATTGCATACTGCTGCGTCACAAGGGCACACTGAAGTGGTGAATTTCCTCTTGGAAAAGGACAGCAGCGTGGCCGCCATAGCAAGCCGAAATGGGAAAACCGCCTTGCATTCGGCAGCAAAGAATGGGCATCTAGAGATAGTAAAGGCCCTTTTATCTAAAGAACCTGGAATCGCAACGAGAATTGACAAGAAGGGCCAGACAGCTCTACATATGGTGGCTAAAGGGCAGAACGTTGAAGTGGTAGATGAGCTGATAAAGTCGGATCATTGTTTAATAAACATGGTTGATTCTAGGGGCAACACTGCTTTGCATATAGGAACTCGAAAGGGTCGGATTCAGGTAGTTAACTCATAGTGTCTTATTGCAAGTACTGAAATGGTTTTTCGTTCTGGATATGCTTTAGAATAAGCTCTAAAACTTTAGTTCCTGATATGATGGGTTCTAGGTATTCCTTTTGCAACAAATAACTAACCAAAAGTTGCTGATAGAATAGTAACTTTCTCATATAAAGTTGGCAAATTAAGTCTGTGACCCCGTCTAATCACCAGTGCATTCTTTCAGATTGTTCAAAAGCTGCTAAACCACAGTGGAGATCACAAACTAGTCATCAACAAGTTTGGGGAAACGGCTCTTGACACTGCAGAGATATATAAGCTATCTGATATTGCAGGCATCTTAAGAAACCATGGAGTTCAGTGTGCCAAATTCATCGAGCCACAACCTACAAATTCGGCTCGAGAACTAAATAAAACTCTAAGTGATAAAAGGAATGAGGTTTATCAACAGCTTCTGCGTACACGCCAAACAAGAAAACGCGTGCGAGATGTTGCTAAGAAGCTTAACAGAATGGAAGTTGATGGTCTCAATAATGCAATCAACTCCACTACAGTGGTGGCGGTTGTCATTGCCACAGCTACATTCGCTGCCATTTTCAATATCCCAGGCCATTATGCTGACAGTCCTGAAGATATTACACCGTTTATGATTTTTATTGTCTCTGACTCCGTTGCCCTCTTCATATCATTGGGTGTTGTGTTAGTGCAAACCTCAGCTGCAGTTATAGAGAGACAGGCAAACAAGCAGATGATGGCAGTTATTAATAAGCTCCTGTGCTTGGCATGCGTGCTGGTTTCAGTTGCATTTCTTGGCCTCTCGTATATTGTAGTTCGAGAAGATGAGAGATGGTTAGCGAATGTTATTACTGGTATAGGGACTGCTATCATGGTATCAACATTGGGGATATTGTGCATCGTATTGAGGATTCAGAAGCTCGCGTCATCTGGAGGTCTGCAACCACAGGTGGATCATCATACACCGACTGACAAAGATATTCTGAATGATGAGGATTTTGAGATAATCGATGCAGTTTGAGCTTTGATGCGCCTTATATGGTTCTCCACACCGACCCGCAAGCTTTGTCACCTGGTAAAATGATCATGCTGCTTTGTGTTATGACAGCTAGGTCAACGTCAGATATGCTCCGATGCATGTTTAGAGTTGACGTTTAAGTTCTATTAGACACCTCATCTTGTTCCAATCTTGTCTAATTGTTCTTTCTATATTTATTAAATAAAAAATAAAAATTTATTTAAATTGTTTTAAATAATTAAAAAATGTTAGTGAACGACAATTTTCTACCTTTACCTGTAACTGTAAAAGGAGCCAAAGCTCAACGGTCACACCGAGAGAAAAAAAGGGATGGGGAAAAAAGAGACCCGAAAAGGAATAAAAGCCGAAAGATATCCTCCAAGAAACAGATAGTATATTCCCATTTTCTTCTGCAACGAATATTCTCTAAACAGCAAAAAGGAAACAATATTCCGTCTTCTTTCTTCTTTCTTATCTCTATAATAATATCAGTTTGGTCAGATTACAGAAAAAGAAGAAAAGGGTAATCGTGATCTTGATCTGGGTGAGTGCGGGGAGCATGAAGTTTTGGAAGAGTTTAAGCATATTGATCGAAGAAGCGTTGCCCGATTGGAGGGATCAGTTTTTGTCCTACAAGGATTTGAAGAAGCACTTGAAGTTGATATACCCGAAAGATGGGAGCGAGAAGCAGGTTAGTAAACGGCCCAGGTTGGATTCGACGGACGGTGGGGATGGTGGGTCTAAGGAGGAGAGCGAGGTCCCTAAGGAGGTGATGGATTTCGTTTTGTTGTTGGAAGAGGAGATTGAGAAGTTTAATGCTTTTTTCATTGAAAAAGAAGAGGATTATGTTATCAAGTGGAGGGTAATTTCTTTTCTTTCCTTATTTTTTTTTATTTATATGCATTTTTTTTTGAATTGAATTTGGTGTTTTGGAAATTTTCATGAGTTATTATGGTATTAAATTGTTGGTAAAGAAAAGGGTTTGCCTTTTTTTATTCTTATGTTGTTTAAAGAGGATCATATTGAAACTTTGTGGTGAATTTATTGATGGGTTTGTTGAAGTTTTGAAGTTAATGAAGTAAAAATGAATCTTTTCCCCCTTTTTTGTGCTAGTGTTTTGTTTATTGCGAAAATCCAGAAAGCTTTATCTATGGAATTCTCTGCTGAACTGCCTCTTTCATGGTGATGCCAATATCCCCTTCAAAAAAGTTGGCAGTTTTCTTAATGCCAGAAGAAATTCGGGGTGAAAGACAAATATGTTTTTGGTTCCTTTCGAATGTTGCTTTTGAGTCTTTAACCGATTAAGATTCCCTCACACTCTGGAGTTCATTGATATTTGAGTCTCTGAGGTCCACACCATTTCAGCCTTTTGCCTTTTGGGAAATGTAGCATGTTTTTGTTTTTCCTATAATTTTTTTTGTTCTTCTCACATGATTGATGGTAAAGGCATCCATCCCCTTGTTGAAAGTTTTGAACTATCTTCTTTGTGGTTTTTCTCCATGGTTTTTGGCATTGCTTTTTGTGCAACGTGTTTAATGCTCTGAATTGTATGTTTTTTCCTTGTGACTTATATGCAGGAACTGCAAGATAGAGCAGCGAAGGCCAAAGTATCAAAGGAGGAGTTAATGAAAGTGGGGAGGGAGATAGTAGATTTTCATGGAGAGATGGTTTTGTTGGAGAATTACAGTGCCCTTAACTATACAGGTACTAATCTGTTTTTCATGGTTTTATGTATGCCCATTTTATTAGTGACTGACTGAAATAAGCATGGCCAAAAGCCCAAAACTAATTCATGTTCTGATCTCAGCGATATTTTTATGTTTTTCACAAATTTTGAGAATGTTATTTGTGGCATTGTTAAAGTTTTATCAGCAATTAGCAGTTTTTGTGCGATGCTAATATTAGCTATGCAGATGTAAAAATAGACAGACTTGATGGGTTATATGGTCTAATAGAAGATAGGATGTCCTTGTAGCTACGTCGATTTAGTTGCTGTCGCTTGTGTTTAGTTCATTTCTTTATTGGGTGACTTGATCTCTTAAATGTTCATATGAAAAGAGTACTCGAATTATAAAGTGGAAAATTTTGTTTGAAAGAACTTTGCACAAAGTTCATTCAATAAAACATGAATGCTTATGCCTTATTTGACCTTTTCAAAAAGATTTGGAATATATTAGTAATTATACTACTCATCTTTTCTAGTTCCTTGATAATATATATTTAACAAACAGGAGGAGAGAGGTTGAGACAGCAAAGTTGTTAGTAGACTGCGTTCTTCTGGGTTGTGTGAATATAAATACTTGGCACCAAGTGGATGATTTGAACTTTTAACTGAGTCCTTATATCTTGTTTACAGTTTTGAAAAGTAGAAAGTTTTTAACCTATATGTTGTACACAGGACTACTGAAGATAATAAAGAAATATGACAAGCGAAGTGGTGCTCTTGTTCGCCTGCCCTTCATTCGAAAGGTCTTGCAACAACCATTCTACAGGACTGATGTTCTTAACCAGCTTGTGAAGGAGTGCGAGATGGTGCTTGATCATCTTTTCTCCATGAATGAACCATCAACCTCGCCTGAAGCAACTGACAAGAAAGTGACCAGTGAGAAAGAATGTGAATCCAAAACTTCTACCAGAAGTACTGAAAGGCTGCTCAATGTTCCAAAAGAACTTGCAGAAATTAAGAATATGAAGAGCATGTATATGAAGCTTACTTTGTCAGCTCTACGTGTTTTGAAAGAGATCCGGAGTGGAAGCTCAACTGTGAGCATGTTCTCATTGCCACCTTTGCAAAATCATGCATTAGAGGATTGGAAGAAAATTCCTGTGTTAGAACAGGCAGCCAAATAAGTTTCTCACCTTGTTGTTATGAGGGTGGCCCAACTTGGAACAACTTCTCCCTCTTTCGCTTTCCCTCATCATTTTCATTTTCCTTTGTTTTTATTCTTGTATTTTATACCTATACTTCTGCTAGAAACTGACCACGCTTTTGTATCCTAAATCCAATTCTCATTGGAACTTGTTTGACTTTTTCCTGTAGACAATTTTAAAGACGGGAACATCTGGTTTTGATCTTTCAGGTATAGTGATCATAGTTTTAGTGTGAAACATGTTTGGTTGCAGTTACACCTTTAAATTACTAGAGTTCCTCATGTATCTATTCTTTGCACGATACCATCAGTTCTTGTTGGGGTCCTTTGCCACTGTGTACCGGGTTGCTTGGCTAAGCAGTGGTATTCTGTTGCAATCTCTGCAAATTGTATGATTTCATCATAGAGGCGTTCAGATACTGAATGTTCTTTAAATTTTTACCTTAACCTTTCCGATCTCTGCATCATCATCTGTAGGTGTTGTTAATAGAGGCCATGCCAACATGTTTTGCTTCCTACATCGGTGTGGGGGTCATTGTCGGCAGAGAACATATCTATCCAGTAACATTTGAGAAGAAATTCAACTAGTTCATCAGGAGCGCCTGTAGCTCAGTGGATAGAGCGTCTGTTTCCTAAGCAGAAAGTCGTAG
>NW_018397256.1:12829041-12840490 GCF_002168275.2 Theobroma umbraticum | reverse complement strand
GAGAGAGAGAGAGAGAGGAAGAGAGAAATACGTGGCTTTTGAGTGGATATGAAGGCAAGTGAATGCGCTGCCGAGCATGAAGCAGAGGCCATTGGGAAATAGAGAGATTAGAGTTATGTTCTGACAAGCATTGGCCACTTCCTTTATGCTGCAAAAATGGTTGGCAATCGAGGGCAAACCGGATTAGATATTTAGAATGTAAACGTCGAAAGTCAAGTTTTCCTTCTAGCCAGCCCACCAATATTTGGGTTTGCTAATTGGGATGGGCTTTTATGGGCTAGTTTCATTGCTTTCCATGATATCATTAATAAATAAAATAAAATATCTTTACTTTTAATTTTTAATCATAAATTTATATAAATTTATTAATTTTAAAAATAGATCATCTATTCTAAATGAATATTTTTTTAAACACATAAGTCCAGTCATTAGCCAATTATTAATATTTTTGTTAGTTTGATAACATGATAATATTAAAAAATAAATTTACTTTTTATCAATTTTAAAAATTATTACATTATATAAATTATATTTTTTTATTTTTAATATTTTTTATTAAAAATCCTCTTCTGCTGCTCCACAAGGAGCACAGATCTAGTGCTCCTTAGAAAGCACCAAACTTGGTGGTCTTAGAGAGCATTAGATTTTATGCTCATTGATAAATCTGGTTGGATCGAGTCAAATTCAATCATGGGGTGGCCAATTAAGGTAGGGGGCATTGTCTATGGATCTAAAATAAGTTTAAAAAAAAGATTCTTTAAATATTTTTAATTTAAATATTACCGTCGTATAGTTGTTTGGAACAAAATGTTTATTTTATAAATTAGTAAATTCATGTGTAATTATAATTAAAAGTTAAAAGTGATAAAGTACTTTACTCTAAGAAAAAATAATAAATTAAAAAAACAGATAAATTTCAACGAATATCATTTTAAAATAGGATAAATTTCTTTTTTAACTTCATGAATATCTTTTTTTAAAATAGGATAATTTTTATGTTTCCATAAAAATTTAAGTAGTTAACTTTATTGAGTAAAATTGAAAAATTTCTATAAATGTTATCAAATAAGTTAATTTTAAATAAAGTATATTTTGATAATTTTATTAGATTAGATAAAATTAATAACTTAACCTTTTATAGGAACACAGTTTATTCATAATGTGCTAACTGATAAAAAAATATCTATAATGTGTTAATTGTGAAAAAAATAAAATTACAAAGTGTTGATATAGGTAGAGTTTACTCTATAAAATATGTAAATAGAAGATTTTTTTAAAATAATTACATTTACATTAATCTAAAAAAAACATCTAAACCAGCTACAAAATTATGAATGGCAAGCAGTTACAAAATAAAATAAAAGATAAATATTAGGAGAAATTTTCAATTACAATATATATATTTCAAGCTTTTTTTTAATAATTGAATTTTTAATATTTATTGGCCATTTGACACCTGCTTTTTGGGCTTATTTTTAGTATTTTTAATATTTACTCACGTAAAAATGGCAACAAAAAGACAACCAATTTGGGCCCTAATTGGGCTGGGGTCAGGCCATGGCGTCATGTCTCTTTCCACACAGCCAGCAGGGGTCCAGCTGCAGAGCAGCGGAAGATGGTAATTAATGAGAAGAAGCAAGGGGTTTTTGGGAAATAAGCAAAACTTTCCTCTGTTTATAAAGATCACTCGTCAAGGTCGGAAACCCTACCTCTCTCTCTCTCTCTTCGAAACTCTGCACTCTCAAATCTAATTTTTTAGTTTTTAAGGGCTAACCTTTTTCCTTTGCAGACTCTCTCGAAATCCTAACCCTAGAATTCCCTTTCCCCTTCCCGCCTCCCCCACAATTTCTCCCTCTTTCGGTTAATTTCTCAGGTAAATCTCCCAAATCTATCTCTGTTTGAAACCCTAATTGTGTTTAGTTAAAGTTGGATGTTGCTTTTTTGTTTTTTGCTAAAACCCTAACGTTTGTTATTTGATTGGGATTTGTAGAAAAATGGGAGAAACAAGGGACAACGATGCCTACGAGGAAGAGCTTCTCGACTACGAGGAAGAAGAAGAGAAAGCCCCCGACTCTGTCACTGCTAAAGTCAATGGCGAGTCCGCCAAGAAGTGAGTTTTAGGTTTCCTTTTTGTTTGAAATGATTTTATTTTGCTTTTGTGTATAATGGTAAATAATTCTTAGGGAAAGATTTTCGTTCTAATTTTGTCATTTCTTTCTCTTTTTAGGGGCTATGTTGGAATTCACAGTTCAGGGTTCAGAGACTTCCTTTTGAAGCCAGAGCTTCTTCGGGCCATTGTCGACTCTGGATTTGAGCACCCTTCCGAAGGCAAATTTTTGACTCTTCTTCCCTTTTTTATATTGTGAACCTATATATACTGTTCTAATCTTGAAAGCTAAAATTTTAGATTGAACTTCGTGGATGGCTGGTTTTTTAGCAGTTTCATTATGTTATCATTTGCCATTCTTGGGAGTTTGTGTGAAGAATGTTTGGTTTATATAATGTACCCTCCTTCTTTTTGTATTTTCAATGTGAATCTTTCGTTTGGTCTAAAATTTCGTTTGATGCATTGGTTTTGCAGGTAATATACCATTATCATACTATTGATTTGGAGCAGTATTATGGTTTGGTTAAAGTTTCAATTAAAAGGATCACGGAGGTTAATATTTTACTTACCACGGGTTCCTTGGATGCAATTTTCTTTGGTTCTTCATCAGTGCAACATGAATGCATTCCCCAAGCTATATTGGGCATGGATGTCATCTGCCAAGCTAAATCAGGGATGGGGAAGACTGCAGTTTTTGTTCTATCATCATTACAGCAAATTGAACCAAGTCCAGGACAAGTTATTGCACTTGTTTTATGCCATACGAGGGAGTTGGCTTACCAGGTAAGAACAAGTTCTGCATCTTTTCTTGGAAGCTTTCTAGTCATTAATTTCCCTTTGCATTCTTGAGGTTATATGATAGATGTCATCTCATTTTATTTGCCCCCTTAACTTGTAGATTTGTCATGAGTTCGAGAGGTTCAGTACTTACCTTCCTGATATCAAGGTTGCTGTCTTTTATGGTGGTGTCAACATCAAAGTTCACAAAGATCTACTGAAAAATGAATGCCCCCACATTGTTGTTGGTACACCTGGAAGGATTTTGGCTTTGGCGAGAGACAAGGACCTTTCTTTGAAGAATGTGAGGCATTTCATTCTGGACGAATGTGACAAGATGCTTGAATCACTTGGTATGGTTTTCTTCACCTGAAGCTGGACAAGTATATAAGTTTTTTAATTGTTTGCTTACTTCTGCTATTCCAACTGGTATTGATTCTTCTACTTATCTTCTGTAGACATGAGGAGAGATGTGCAGGAGATTTTCAAGATGACCCCTCATGATAAGCAAGTTATGATGTTTTCTGCCACACTCAGCAAAGAAATTCGCCCGGTTTGCAAAAAATTTATGCAAGATGTAATGTTCCATGGCCAATACTACTTGAATTTAGAAGTATCTTTTTAATTAATGCCCCGCTTTCTCCGAGAGTTTTGTAAAATTTTACATCTGGTGGGTCCATCACCGTATAGTTGCCATTGGTGTTGCTTGGATGCAGTGGCTTCAGCTAGTCATTTATGGGTTATGCAGATTGAATGGGGAAGGTTAGTGGGGAATTGATAGGCTAGCAGTGTTAGGCTTTTGAAGTAGTTGATCTGTGTTCAACCGATTCTTACTTAGGCTTAATTTTTTTTTTTTATTTTTTTTATTTAGGCTATGGGGTGGGCTTGGAGTGGGGGGAATAAGAAGGGTTGGGTGTTTCCTTGTTTGGGGTGCGATGTCTGTCATGTAATAGAATCTGTGTGTTTGAGGGGGAATAGCGCTTGCTTGCTGTGACTAAATAACGAATCTGCAAGGAAGCAAGGCAGATGGACCAGGATCTCAATTCAAGGATGTGCATCCATAATTCATTTCGTACTGGATTCCCTTTGCTTGAGGAAGCTCCCTAATATGATTTACTGTGACATTTGTTCCTTTCAGCCAATGGAAATTTATGTTGATGATGAGGCCAAGTTGACCCTTCATGGGCTTGTGCAGGTATGTTCTAAGAAGCCAGCTAACCCTCCCCTTGTTTTTTCTTCCTTTTTAGAAGATTATTTGAGATCTATTTCACCAAAATGATCGCAATGACAGCACTACATCAAATTGAGTGAGCTGGAGAAAAACCGCAAGTTGAATGACCTCCTTGATGCATTGGACTTCAACCAAGTTGTTATCTTTGTCAAAAGTGTGAACCGAGCAGCTGAGTTGAACAAGTTACTTGTGGAGTGTAATTTTCCCTCTATATGTATTCACTCTGGCATGTCCCAGGAAGAAAGGTTTGTACCTGTCATGCATCATTCATTCTTCCTACACTATCCTTTTTATTCTTTTGAAAGACTTTGGTTTGTATATATTATTGTAAAAGAATGAAAGGGCCTGTATTTTTTTCAAGGATCCCTGTCAAGGTTTTTGAGGCGTGTTTTTGTCATGTTGTCTTAATACACCAAAAATGGTAGTTGGGTGGGTTGTTTAATTGTGCTACTGTAGATACTGTGGTTTATGCAGTCAGAACCATGGAATATTTACTGTGATATGATTTGGTCAAGTTGGGTTATGCAACATGGTCGTGTTTTGTCGTATATTTACTTTTGTAAAGAGTGATGTAAAACACATGGGAAAGATTTATCGAAAATATTGCCCCTTTTTACTTGATTATTGGTTTTTGAGTTTACTAAGTTGTAATAACATGTTTCCTGTGATCTCAAATTTATGTCTCTTGTTTTAGGGTTTGGCTTGTGTGTCCTATGTCGACTTTATGAGAAACTCTTTAGTTGCTATCCTTTGGTAGTTCAGGGTCCTTTTTTGGGTTTAGTAGGTTTCCTTGGTAAAATATGATAATATGGTTTGGCTTTTTCCAATTAGCTTTGGTGCATAAAATAAGTATCCAACCTTACCCTTTGTTTTAATGGTATCTGACGCTTTGTAGGTTGACTCGCTACAAGGGTTTCAAGGAGGGGCATAAAAGAATTCTTGTGGCCACTGATTTAGTTGGTAGGGGAATAGACATTGAACGTGTTAATATCGTCATCAACTATGACATGCCAGATTCTGCTGATACATACCTGCACAGGGTAGGTTTTGTTTCCACTGCATTATCAAACTAGTCTTGCTCCTGTCGTATGCATATAAGCTCTCTAACTGATGTTGTGTCTTTGGTTTATTGGCAGGTTGGTAGAGCTGGTAGGTTTGGCACCAAGGGTCTTGCAATTACATTTGTATCGTCTGCTTCAGATTCTGATGTGCTCAATCAGGTTTGTATTTAGATCCTTGGAACATTGTTGTTTTTCCCATGGTATGATCCTCTAATCAATTTTTTTCAATCAATTGTAGGTCCAGGAGAGGTTTGAGGTAGATATAAAGGAGCTTCCTGAGCAGATTGATACATCTACATACAGTATGTTTATTCTTAAGTGTTTCATCTGCTTTTGATATAACTTTAGTAGAACGTTATATTGTTGTCAATAATTGGCCAGAGTTGCAAAAGTATTATTGGGGATGAGATAGGTGTTTTCTCCTCCATCCTGCTTCCTTATAATTCTTTTTTCTTTTGTTAGATGTGTGGTCTCGACCTTCAATTTGTGGCTTTCTTAAATTCTTATGATTGATATGTGGATACCCAAGTTTCCTAATGCGTAAAAATGTTGTTATATGTAGTGCCGTCATAATGGAGGTTCAGTCAGCAATAGCAGAGGTCTGGAGCCCAAATGATGAAGCAATTTGTGTGGTTGGTGGAGGCCATGTGTATTTGTTTTTAGACTAATGTGGGAATATGCTTAAATCAGTTTGGAGGGGGAGCAGATGCACGACCATGTGGTTTTGGACTGCTTCTTATGAGTATTTTAGGCTTTTAATGAACTCCCAAGTGGGATTTAGCTAATATCATTATCAATAGGGAAATTTTCCCATTTAGGACATTTTTTTTTGTTGACTATTTGATAGAGTTGCATGTTATATTATCTGTTGTTAATTCGGAGCATAACCTCTTAAATCCCGTTTTTTGGTATATTTGAGTTGCGATTTAGGGTTGAATTAGTTTTGTGGATGTTAATCTTGCTTATTCGTTATGGTAATTGTGTAGTAAGTAACTTTGTGTGTCTTGTTATTAATTACTTTAGTAAAGTCTTTGGTAAATCCTCAAGGAATTATCAACTAGTCTAAATGTTAACATTGCAAGTGCACGGAGAGCCCATCCGTCGTTTATCCAATGGGGGTTTGCTTGTGATTAAAGGAAAGTAATTTTATTAAATTATAAACGGAGGTCGCATGGTTCTGCCAGGTATCTATCGAATTTATTAACAAGGGAAACAGGTTGTTATGGTTAAATTTATCTATCGAATTTAATTAATTTAATCGATTACTTGCTTGTTTCCCTTTTATTAATGAATGGATTTATTATTCACTCATATCTGGTTGATTAATGAATGACCGATTTAATCAACTGATTATATTCACTTGTGCACATTTGTGTCCTGTTGATTAATGGATGAACTTATTATTCACTCATATTTTGTCGATTAATGAATAAACGATTTAATCAACTTAATTGATTAGTCATGTGTGCATTTTTGATTAAATGAATGGATGACCGATTGAATCAATTTAACTGATTATTCACTCGTTCGTACTTGCGGGCTGGGCTAAACGGGGCATGCGTTGAGGAGAAAAAAAAAAAACCAACCGGATAAGAATAGATGGTAAGATGGAAGGAAAGAGACACAAATTTAAACCAACCAACCGAAGAAGAAGATTAGAGAGAAGCTTGCTGGTGGTGTTGGGAACCCAGGTACAGATGGCAGGAGAGAGATGGAGAACAACAGACGGAGACAGAGGGAGGAGAAGGTGGTGGGTGAAGCGTAAAAATATATTTTACTGTTTGAGAGTTGTCAATTTCCCCTGAGATTTGAGGTCCACACAGCTTAAATTTGCCCACAAAATATACCAAAGCATCATGTTGACACTTAAAACCATTAATTGGTTTCTCATGTGCACGGCCATGCAACTTGGCACCTTAACAACAACACATTATTTTCCTTCTAAACTTGTCAAATGAAACATGTTAGTCGGCTTGAGATTCCTTTTATAATTCCATATCAATAATTGATGAATTGCATATCGTTTTTACATGAACAAGTACAACTAGTGTTTGAATCCTTCATCCATGCAAGCAATGAATAAGAAGTTTAACTATTGAAGTCCATTTTAGGTATAACCTATTTAATTCTAGGCTGACCCTTTTTAATTATTTGGCCCTTTTTGTGGCCTAAATACCAAAGATATAAATGCTTTTGCCCAATTAATAACCAAAAGGATGTCTTTTCTAGTAATGGTAATTAATCACCATTTAATAATTTTGTTCATATATGCTAAACACTACACAAATTTTATGACATGGTCCAACCTTTTGTGTATATATATAGTAGATGCAAGGTCACCAGGGTATACCACAGTCTCAAAGAAAAAGTCTTGTTAATTCTTCTTGGATGATCCTTGGTTTCTCATAGAGAAAATGGTGACAACTTCTCTCAATGAGAAACAGTATTATTTCTCTTTGGCTTTTGCTAGACAAGTAGTTCAGGATGTATAATGAGTTCATTCTCTTGAAATTGTAGGGAGTGCTCATCATTTTGCTCATCCTTTGCATTGGTTCATCTAATTTGGGCATTGGAGATGGCCAAAATACTCTCAATGTTCTTAAGTTTGGTGCTGTTGGAGATGGCAAGACAGATGACTCCCATGTATATCTTTGTCCACCATCTTTTGACCTCCTTTTTGGTGTTTTGTTTGACTGCATGTATTTTTGTTTTCTTTATAGGCATTTTTGACAGCATGGCAAGCTTTATGTGGAGCAAGGGGAAGAACATCAACCCTTGTAATACCAGCATCAAAAACCTTTCTAGTATCTCATGTGCAATTCCTTGGCCCTTGCAGTTCAAGCAGGGTACATATTCAGGTAAAAACCTTGTACTTTTCAGAGATTTGCACTGAACGCAAGAAGTATTATTCATTTTGATTCAAATATCTTATAATTTTGTTCACAAAAAATGCTTATTAAATATAAACTTAAATGATATAATACAAATTTTCAACATCAAATTAACTACGTTCTTGCCAAGCCAAATACATTATATATTAAGATTTAAAAAGTAATTCTCATATCACGCACTCCACATAGCACTTGGTTTCTACACTTTCGATTGATGATTGCTCTAACACTAATTATAAAAACCCGCATCCAACTTACAAGGTATTATTAAATTTTCATCTAAAAAATTTCACATTTTTTTAATTTACTTAACGAAAAAAATTCTCACATTTTATTTTTATAAAAGATGCTTTGTAAATGTAAGACATGGCGACATGTACTCATAAAATGACTTCCATAAATATGTAAAGCAACAGATATAATACCAAACTAAAAATCCAAATTATCTAATTAATGGTTATTCTTTAATGAGAATACATATAAATTTTGTTAACTTAATTATGATATATTTAATTCATACAACTCATATACTATATATTACATACCCCATTACTTCATCTATGCAAAATTTTTTTGAGTTAACAGGTGCTTATACATTAAGCATGGGTTAAAAATAATTAAATTACTAAGGCAAAAAGTTTTGACTTTTAATATACTATTTTCATTAAATACAAGAGGATACTATGCTATAATTACAAGTTTCTTTATTTAAATCTCACTTTCACCAATATCACTAAATACCGATTAATATTTTTCTTTTTTTTTTTAGATTAATTCTTAAATTTTGACGTGTTTTTTATTTGTAATGTCACGATAGAATAATATTATTATTAATTGATCCTTTCGTAGCGACTGGTTCATGAAGCTACTACTAATTTTTCCAACCATAGCCATAGCTATTAGCTACCATGTTAATTGGAATACGTTGCAAAACCATATGGACCAGCTAATATTCTATTTCGCCAGGTTCTCGGGAAAATTGTTGCCCCCGAAGCTAATGCATGGAGCGGACGTAATTCTGATTGCTGGCTATGCTTCATGGGAGTGCATGGTCTTGTCATTGATGGTTCAGGCGAAATTGATGGCAATGGCGAAACTTGGTGGAACAAGGTTAATACATTCATTACTCAGTCTTGCATTATATTTTATATAGTAAACTTTTGATTTGACTGACGAGATTACCATTCCATTTTCAGCCTCCGAGTTGCAGAAGACCAACGGTGATTGCCTTCTTTTGACGAAAGAGGTATGCAGACAAAATGGATTCAAGTTAACGGTTAACAAGTTTCCTTGCTGATGTTTTCAGGCTCTACACTTCCACATCTGTGATAACCTTAAACTGAGTGGACTGAGGCACCTAGATAGCCCGAGCAATCACATCACTATACACAGTTGTAATGGGGTATCTGCAACAAATCTTCGCATAACTGCACCTGCTGATAGTCCAAACACCGATGGTATTGATATTGCGGGATCTACCCAAGTTGATATATCTGACTCTTTCATAGGAACTGGTATGTTGGGTCTTGATCCTAGCCCTTTTTCTTTTAAGTTTTGGCAACTATAGTTGGTATTACCTGCAATGAACTAATTTGCCTGCACTCTCTGAAATTGATCAAAGGGGATGACTGCGTTGCTATAAAGGGTGGCTGTTCTAACATCAATATTACTAAAGTTACATGTGGACCAGGTCACGGAATCAGGTTTCTCAGATTCTTTTTTTATTTTGAAGTTTTTAGTTTTTGAAGAAAGAGAAAGATCTTACGTGTGACCTGCAAAATGTTTGTAGCATTGGAAGTCTAGGACAAGGAGGAGCTAACGACCAAGTGGAGCATGTGCATGTGAGAGATTGTACTTTCAATGGGACACAGAATGGAGCAAGAATCAAGACAATACCGGTAAACGTATTGGCATGTTTTCCAAAAGAAACAAAATTTCATGTGTAATTGAAAAAGCTTTAGAAAAGATCACTTTCATTGAACACCTTTTGGTTTTTTGACAGGGAGGATCAGGGTTTGCAAGGCAGATTTCTTTTGAACAGATTACACTAATAGCATCTAGAAACCCGATCTATATAGACCAATATTATTGCAATGGCAAAGCTAGCAGTTGCCCGGATGTGGTATAGTATATAACTTGTTGTTTAGAGCAATACCTTTTGCTAAGTTGATTCAAATCAAAACTGATGGATGTTTTCCCCATGGCATAGGGAAAAGCAACAGCTATTAGTGGTGTTACATACATAGGATTTCATGGAACTTCTGCAGATGATAAAGCGATTAATTTGGATTGTAGTGATCAAGGCTGCACCGGCATCACCATAGAAAATGTAAACATTACCTCTTCCGTGCAAGGACAGCCGCTTCAAGCCATTTGCAATAATGCACATGGAAGAGCTACCTCCACTGTACCTGTCGTCTCTTGCCTGTTACCTTGATACAACATTTATGTATAGGCAAGTTGGTTTTCCTTTTTGACAACAGAAGAAATCTTTATCATTAATTTGAGAAGCCTATGGCAAGAATGTCTCAGCTGTTAAAAGGCTTTGAAGTAGTGAAAGTTGGTCATCATGGTTCTTTTTACATTTCTATTTAAGTAATTGCCTGAGAGTTACATAAATTAAAAAAAAAGCTTGAGAATTACCCTTTATGGCTTTTTGTATGCTATGAACTGCTTTCAAGTTTACTGCAATGTTGATGTCTATCCCTCATACAGAGAAAAACAAAGCAGTTCCTTCTAAGAATAGAGTAAAGTTAAAAATGTTTAACGGATGTTCATTTTAGTGGCCTTAAAAAATTCCTGATTCTCTACAAGGAACAATGAAATGAAGAACATGAAAGAGATATAAGAAACAGCCCGAGTCAAAATTCAGGTTTGAAACTGGTAATGTGAGATTCTGGTCCTAAGCCTGGACAATTTTAGAAGGTAGTCTAAAGATAAAGTAAAACAAAGAGTTTACTGCTTATCATGACTGGGATAAACTTTTCATGAAGTCTTAAAAATTCTTTCAGCATACATGATACTCATCTCACGTTGGGTATAAATGTGATTATTAACATCTATATGACATTCTAAATTAACCATTACTAATAACTTGAGTTTATGTCCGAAAATTATTAGGCCAGTAATGCTTGGACCTGGATTCTCTCAGCATTTATATTGTCTTAGTTGTTGTCATTAATTAAAGAACTCAACTTTGTCATTCTTTGGCTGTAATGAAAAGTTGTGGGGTAGGGAGAATAGTACAAGTTTAAAGTACTGTACTTTTGAGACTGTACTGCTCAAGAGACAATTAGACTGCATTCAGAAACAGAAAAGAAATCCCCCCACATGCAACTAAGAAAAGCCTGCAATTCCAGTTTTTTTTTTCTTTTTTTTTTTT
>NW_018397256.1:12773305-12829031 GCF_002168275.2 Theobroma umbraticum | reverse complement strand
TTTTTTTTTGCTCTTGTCGTGAAACCCCTGGTCTTATTTATAAGGAAAACAAAGAAATTGAAATGAATAAGTAATTAGAATGCCCTTTCATATATTTTTTGAGTTAAAAGTACTCTTCTGTTCTGTCTTGCATATTGCTACTTCTGAAAGAAGCCTGAGTACTGAATAAGAATCTTGTTGATTGCTTGGATTAAAATCCGGATTCTATGTTCATCACTATTTTCTGGCTAAGCCACATAAATGTCTAACAAGTTTTAAGATGAGCATGCTTATTGCACTGAAAGGCTATGCAGGGCATGTTGTTGTAAAGAATGAGGCTCAAGGTCATTAATTCTTATTTAATGTCAGGTTCATATGTCCAGCTTTGAGCATTTATGACATTCAAAGAACATGCTGTGGAGAACAAAATACAAGGGAAGTCTGTAATAGTGCCAACAATGCATGCTGCCACTTGCCATTGGTTTTACTGCCAAATTTTAACGGCAGAGGCCACAAGTAGAAGGCATCCTAGTTCTCGAGCCACTTCAAGGAAATTGAAGTAGAGCAGATATGCCAATCACAGGAAAAACAAGTTTTCCTAATGAAGCACTGAATTGTTATTGATGTCCAGGTCAGATGCATCTTCTAAACTAGCAGAAGACTCTCTTACATTTGGACCAATTGCTAGTAAAACCAGTGTGACCCAACTTGCCATATTTCAGAAATTCTTTCACTATATAATGTGGTATTATGTCCAAATCTTTTCAAGTTTTCTCTGTGATCTCCATTCTTTTTCCACACACAGCACACGGAATCATATGTCTTTATGGCCTCAATCACTCTGGAGGAGCTCCACACTTATCATGCCATCGATCGGGAGATATTCTCTCGGCTGGTAATAACTCTTATGAGGGATCCAGCTGAATCTCTATCAGTGATGGCCCTATGGCTATGGCTAGAAGAGAAGGGCTATCCCAACATAATAGCGAAAATGGTGAACCTGTCGGATCCTCTGCTGGAAGCACTAGCCTGTGAAGCAGTTTCATGTTTGAATTGTCTAGGATCCAGCAATCCTACCATTCCACCTAATGGTGTTTTTCCTCTTACTGCAAGAATTATGGAGAAAGATATTTCATTTCAAATGTTCCATCAAAACAAATTTAGTACCATCAGTGGGATAAAAAACTTTCTAAACACTGTTTGTTCTCGAATTTTTACTGACATCTTGCAACGTGTGATGGGGAGCACGTCACAGGTGATCTCTAATCAGCCTCTTGTCATCCCTGGTTTTCCTCACTCATTATTTGGCAGGGTCACCATAGTGCCAAGAGCCATGGACCATGGCTTTCTTGTCGGAGGTTTATGGGGATGGCACCCATCTAACAATGTTTCGGAGGATGACAGGACCTTGTTTCTGACCTTCTCACGGGGTTTCCCTGTGTCAGAAGATGAAGTAAGGGAACTCTTCACAAAAATATGTGGTGACTGTGTCGATAGTGTACATATGCAGGAAAATGTCCCCTGTAATGAACAACCTTTGTTTGCTAGAATGGTTCTACATTCTGTCACAAACGTTGATCAAATTTTGAATGGCAGACGCATAGCTAAGTTCCGCATCAATGGTAAACACATATGGGCCCGGAAGTATGAACGTAGGGAGTAGATCATCCGAAGAAAGCCTGATGTCAGAATTTATAGCTCTGTCATGTATGTAACCATTTGCTTAGGAAAAATTACAACCTCAGTGATAGTCACAGCTTCCATCTATGCACCAATCCATAAATATCAGACCAAATATGTATTACTTTATGTGACTTCAAACTAGTGTATTTTAATCAATGTTGTTTTATCCTGAAAAATACATGTTGATTTGATTCCTACTCTTAGAGCTGTTGCAGTATCAATCAAAGTACAGATCTTCCTGCTATATTTTGTCCTTACCATACGTCTCTCGACCCATTGACACTTTGATTATATCCTGCAATATTTGCCTCCATTGAATGCCATTCATTTTTTAGTCTTGGTTTTAGTTTCAATTCCCTTGACTACATTTTTAACTATCACAGTATTTCCGTCTGTCTTTGTTTCATTTTTTTCACCTGGATACTTTTTTCTGATAGAAAGGAAGTCTTTGGTGGCTGGTTCTTGTTTGAATGGCCTTTTGTTGATTTGTAGTTTTACGAGTAGAACTAAGCTAAAAGGACAAGCACTTGCATTTCTTGTTCATGAGTCAAAGCTGGACCCAGTTTCCATGTGCGTACAGAAGAACGAATTTTGATTGCCTGATTGTAAATAACTTCTTTGATAATTTCCCTTACCTGAATGAAAAAACAAAAACGTTAGGAACAACATAAAAGTCAATTCCTGGTCAACTTTTCTGCCTTCTATATATGTTCATTGGAATGGAATATAGCCATTTGTTTCATATTGTATTCTCGTTTGCAACCATGTTCATGCTGCTATTCCTCCACACCTTCCTAGACCAATCTTCTTTAACCTCTGTCATTGAGCCTCTTACTTTCTCTTTCCCCTCCTTCGATCCTAGCAGTTGCACCAATGGCAGCCTAATCTGCATGGGCTCGGTGACTGGAGGCAATGGATACCTAAGCCTGACACCAGAGCCGAAGAGCAATTCATCTGTCTCAGGTTCTGTACTAGAGCAAGTTGGTCGGGTTCTATTCCACCATCCTGTGCTCGCCTGGCCAGCCTCCATCTCTACCACCTTCACCGTCAGGATTTCTCCCTTCCCAAATTATAATGTCTCTGGAGATGGAATGGCTTTCGTTATTGCACAAGATAACAGTAGTTCTCCACCTTCTAGCGTCGGATCATATCTTGGCATCATGGATCCATCAACTCAAGGTAGGCAAAAACTCTTCTAAAAAGTTAACAAATCTTTCCTTTGTATGTTTTGCTGTAATTTTCGATCAGAACATCTCATGAATTTTTCTCCCATGGTGCCAAAAATGCAGGTGGCATAGTGCGGCAGTTAGCTGTGGAGCTGGATACTTACAAGAATGAATGGGATCCAGATGAAAACCATATTGGCATTGATACAATAAGCATAATTACACCAGTTGCAGCTAAAAGTCTTAACAGTACTGGCATTGACCTTAAAAGTGGAAGAGAAATTAAGGTCAAAATCGATTACCACGGATGGAAAAAGAGGCTCGAAGTATCTATAGCATACTCTGGGGACAAGCTAGTGAGCGTACTTAACCAATCTATTGAGATGGCAGACGTGGTTCCAAGCTCTGTCTTCATCGGCTTCACAGCCGCAACTGGCAAAGTCCCAGAGAGCCATCAGGTCCTTGATTGGACTTTCACAACAATTCCATTGCCATATCTCAACAGTCATGTCTCCAAAGACGAAAAGATTAAAAATGTTTTGCTGATTGTTATTCCTATCATCATGGGATTGGTGATTGTGGCAATATGCTTTCTTCCATCATTTCAAAAGGTTCTAAGGACGAAAAAGGAGACAGTCAAGAAGAAAGTAGATATAGAAATTCGATCAAGGACTGCAGCAAACGTACCTAAAATGTTTACCCGCAAGCTGCTTGCCAAGGCTACTCATAACTTCAGCAAGGAGAATCTGTTGGGTACTGGTGGGTTTGGAAGTGTTTACAAAGGCACCTTACAGAATCCCCCTACAACTGTAGCTGTCAAAAAGATTTCAGCAACCTCGAAACAAGGTCTGCTCTTACTTTCAATGCATTGCTTGGCAAGGATAATTCAGAATCATAAAATATTCAACTAGTTTCAACCCATTCGCCTTTTAGTTTTCCTAGTTTCTTTTCTTCTTTCATTGGTGGTCAAATATATTCCAAATTCAGGATGCATTTTACAAACTAATCATTGCAAAGTTTTCATCTCCTCTTAACATGCTTAAACAGCTTTCCTTGCTTTACTCAAACAGGAGAAAAGGAGTACTTTGCAGAAATCTGTACCATTGGGCGCCTAAGGCACAAAAACATAGTGCAACTTCAAGGGTGGTGCCACGAAGGTGAACATCTCCTCTTAGTCTACGAATATATGCCCAATGGTAGCCTTGACCGCTACATTGGCAAGCGCTCGCTCGATTGGGAGACTAGATTCAAGATTTTAACAGGGTTGGCATCAGCATTACTTTATCTCCATGAAGACAGTGGTAACCCTGTAGTCCACCGAGATGTCAAACCCAACAATGTTATGTTGGACGAGGATTTTAATGCTCATCTAGGTGATTTTGGGCTAGCAAGATTGCTCCAGAACGATGCCTCAGTGACGACCATGTTAGCAGGAACCCCAGGATATTTGGCCCCAGAAGTAGGCTTCACCGGAAAGTCAACACCAGAATCTGATGTTTACAGCTTCGGCATGGTAGTAATCGAAGTCGTTTGCGGAAGAAGATCAAAGGGTATCATGGAAGAAAACAGCTTAGTGGATTACGTGTGGAATTCATATGGACAAAATGAACTGCTAGAGTGTGTGGACCGACGTCTGGAAGGACAATTTGATGAAGAACAGGTGAAAAGAACATTAACAGTTGGTCTTGCCTGCCTGCACCCTGATTCTACACAACGTCCTAAGATTAGAAAAGTTGTCCAAATTTTCTTGAACTCTGATGAACCATTGATGGACTTGCCAGAATCACGCCCCAGCGCAGTTTATGTATCAGTTTCTTCATCTGCTTCCACCACCACAACTGGTATTGGGTCCAAGAGTGGGCTGGAGTTGCTTTCAGTCGAGTCATCACCAGAATCTTATCAGACAAATGAGATAGTTCTCCAATTCGATCACTGATCATACATGCACAAGTTTCTATAGAACTATTCATTTTTTTGTACCCAAAAATTTCCAGAGTGAAATCGAAAGTATAGAAAAAAGGGGAAATAATCGGTGCCAACATTACTTTTTCTCCTTACTTACGTTGATTCAAGTGTATATATCCTTCTCACCATTCGGCCTTCAATACGGAAGAAAAGGTACGTTTATGCGTTTGCCGGGAGTCGAACCCGGGTCTATTGCTTGGAAGGCAATTATCCTAACCGTTGGACTACAAACGCTGGCTATCATGTGGTCGTTAAGAACGAGCAAAGCTACTAGCTCAATCAAAATCTAAAAGGACAGCCTTTCCCCTGGTTTCTCTGCGCCAAACTACAAAGAAACAAAGCCGGCATCGGTGCGTAGCGTAACAACGTTACATCTTGCAGCTGATACCCTTTGAACTTCCAAGCATAACCTCCAAATGGCAGAACAATGGTCAAAACCGCGTCTTTTAAGAATCCAAACAAAATCCCAGGAAGTGAAAGTCTCTTGTTTGTTCTGTTGTGTCGTCTTCTTACCCATAAACATTCAAGTTGAATGACTCCGCGATCACCCCACCAGTTTACACTCCCTTCTCTCTTATACTATTGTTCCGTTTTCAGTTTGCAAAACCTTTCTAAAGTTTGATGCTTTGCATCTTTGCAAATTTATCTAGTTTTTAATTGGATGGTATTTGCATTGAGAATTTATAACTTTTGTATGATTTTTCCTGGCAGAAAGATGCTTCTTTTGCTGAGCTACTGAGTTGTGCTTGGTTGCTTGAGCAATGTAGGGGAAAGGACGAAGCAACAGACTTGATTTTTGAAATTGTCATTCTTTAGGTCCTATATAAGACAAATATTCAGTTCACTTGGGTTTGGTTTTTCTTGAAGTTACTGATAATCACTGTTGGAGTCAAGTTTTCTTTTCTTTCATTTTAGTCAGCTTTTTTGGTTCTCTCTATATATATATGAGAAACCAGAACTTATTACTAGAGAAAAACTTGTGCTTCATTTGTTTGGCATTTGCTGCTCTGTAGTCGAGTGTGTGCTTTATTACGATTATCCAAGAGTAGCTTTTACTTTACTTTGGAAAATGCGCTTTGAGGATTTGGGGAATTTAGAGAAGTTGGTGGGTGTTATCATATTGGCTTGGCTTTCATGCACTAGCCATAGTCTTCATGTGACTCCTATCTCTTGCAATGTGTCATTAACTGAATCTTGTCCTGCTTCACTATATTATGTTCCAAGAACCACAATAAGCCTGGAAGAAATGTCTGCTTTATTCCATGTAAATTCAAATGCAGTTAATAGAACCATTGATGGTTTCTTGATTGCAATAAATTGTAGCTGCTTAGCTGGCCATGATGAGTTTACTTGGCATCTGGAGTATGAAGTCCAACCTGAGGATACATGGGATGGCATTTCATCAAAATTTGGGTCATTTGTTGTGGCAAAGCCTGAAAAGGCACTGGTTCCATCACAAACTGTGACTTTGGACATTTTATGTGGTTGTTCTGAAGGTGCAGATACTGTCACATACAAGGTCACTAAGGGAGATACACTGTATACAATCTGTTCACGATTTGATGCAGATCTAAATAAAACTGCCTGGTTGAATAGGCTTGAGAATCCAAAGCTTATTCATGAGGGAGATGTGATCTTTATTCCTGAACCAGGCAAGGAAATGACTTTCACTTCGAATATTTGATGACCGATTCAGACTAAGATAAACTTTTTGGTTCCTTACTTGCAGGATTGCACTATTAATTTTCAATTGGGTTGATTGTTTTTATTTTCATTGTAGTTGTAAATACTTTTCAGGATTATATATCAAGGCATGAGCTTTGCTGATCGAAGGCACATAAAGCATCTTAGTAGATGCATGCCTTATATCATTACTGTATTGTTAAAGGAGTCTCATGGTATCCTCATGAAAGTTATTTTAAGTTTAAAACTTATTCAGGTCATCATATGGCCATATAGTTTACCTTACTTTTTGATGATTGCCAAGCAGGAGGTGTGGTAGAATATAGAAACTAGTTTTATGACTCCTTATAAAGATTTCAGTTTTTGAAGTTCCCTTTAATATTTAAAAATTGTTTAGCATCTAATCATCTTTCTTTTATTCTGCATGGGCATTAACTAATAGAGGGCCTTCAAAACCTTATCGTCTATGACAACAAAGGTCAGTGAGAAATTCACCTTTTCATTTTTTTTCCTCATTTCCTTTATGATTGTTAATAAATGTTTATGTGTGTGTATAGACATCTAAACTTACATAATGCTTGAAATTTCCAAATATTTTATTTTTGGTGGAAGTGAATATAGTGATTAACATCTTGGAATGGTGCTCTTGTATTGTTGTAATGCCTCTTTTGAGTTGGGGAATAATTCCTCTCCTTTAGTGTCTTTCCACTTCCGTTGTTCATTGTTCTTGTGCATTTTTCATTTTGGGCCTGGTTATCAGAAGTTCTTTTTTTCTTCCTTGCAGATTCAAGTACCAAAAAGGCATCAAAATCTAGAACTCATGTGGTGGTTGGAGCCATTTCAGCTGCTTTTGCTGTTATTCTATTGACAGTCATACTTGTTTCTTGTAAGGGATATAAGAAGAAGGATACTCAGCTACCAATGCCCTATTCAAGAAAGATGGATCACTTGCATTCTTATTTTGATTTGTGCGCTTTTCTCTCAAGTAAGGGGTTTCCTTGAAATTTAAGATATCTCGTTTTCGTTTTCTCTTTTCTTTAAAGTAAACAGGAGTTGATCGCTGCAGTTTCAACTGCTGGAGAGTATCTGCATTCTTACCTCTAAATTGGCTCTTGAATGATTTCTTTGCAGAATCTGGAGAAAGCACTGTTTCCTCATTCAATTCTGATAAAGCTGTTGTGTTTCCTTATTATGAAGTTTGTGATGCAACTTCTAACTTTAGTATGTCTTTAAAGATTGGCCAAGGTTCTTATGGATCTGTTTACCTTGGAAAATTAAAAGGAACTGTAAGCTAAAGGAATCTCCATGTGTGTTCTGTACATCTTCATTGCATAAAAATAGTCCTTCAAATTTATATAGAATTTAATTTGAAAAATCTGTGGAAGTGTGCATTAAGGGATAATCTCTTTTCATCCTCTATGCATGTAGGATGTGGCCATCAAGCAGATGAAAAACACAAAGTCAAAAGAGTTTTTATCGGAGATTAATATTCTTTGTAAAGTTCATCATTCAAACTTGGTATGAGTTGTTTCAACAATGTGCTAGTTGCATTCTTTTGTTCCTTTTATTTCTAAAATCCTATTTCCTTTCTTGTGTGAACTTCAATTAGATTGAGCTTATTGGTTATGCTGCTGGTGGAGACTCTTTGTTTCTTGTTTATGAATTTGCCCAAAACGGTGCGTTAAGTGATCATCTGCATGGGTCCACCCTTAGAGGTATGGATTTACTGACAAGTCAGTGATTATCTGAGCAATTTTTTTTCAATTAGCAAAACTTAACCTATGTTAATTTTGTAAGTATGGATTCTGAAACATGCAATCATAGTCTCAAGCAAGGGACGAAGAAACTAGTTATTTTCTTATCTAAGATGAAGCAAAATCCTCTAGTTCTGGTGGCATTTCTTTATCTTTTACTTTTTGTTCCCTGCTATAAGTTATGACCCTGTACTATATGCCTTTGAAGAAATTTGTGACTCCTTCAGACTTCCTACCATCAGGTATGGGTTATTAGGCAATACCCTGCGGTTTATTGGACTAGTTTTCACCTGCTAGGGACAGTTTAGGGATTTTGAATCTGACTTCTATTTGCCAATTCAAAATACCTTTTGTTATACTTCGTCTCTCTGTCTTCAACAAGCACATGCACATAAAAAAAGCTATCTTAAAAATACTAAGGCCGGAGAATCCACAGGTTATAAGCCACTTGCTTGGATTAGGCGTGTTCAGATTGCTCTTGATGCTGCAAATGGTCTTGAGTACATACATAAGCACACAAAACCATATTATGTTCATCGAGATGTGAAGACGAGCAATATTCTTTTAGATTCCAATTTTTGTGCAAAGGTGAGTTATAATATGTTTCATACAGTTTCTCACATGTGAATCTTCTCAAATTTTGAAGTCATTATCAAGGTTTTTATGCTGAGAAGGAATTTGTAGATCATAATATTTGTTAGTTTTCTGCTTTTCATGCTTATTAAGATTTGGTTTCTTTCAAGCAGATTGCTGATTTTGGACTGGTAAAACTATTGGACAATTCTCCAGAAGTTGGTGCTACGGCATCAAGAATTGTTGGCACATTTGGTTATCTTGCCCCTGAGTATGTTGGTTGTTTGCATTATTTACAATAAGCTCTTTTTTGTTTTTTTTTCCTAAGCATTGAGTATAAGCCGATCTATTAGCAGTCTTCTATGGTACTTGTACCATTATTCTATGTTCTAACTATGTTGTCCCATTCTTGCACTTGTAAACATTCATCACAAGGTATGTGCGAGATGGACGTGTGACAACAAAGATTGACGTCTATGCCTTCGGAGTTGTCCTTATGGAATTATTAACCGGCCAACCAGCTCTGAGCAGAGATGCAAGCCCTGGCAATAATCACTACAGTGAGCATCGGACGGTGGTAGATTATGTGAGTTTGCATCATATGGACTACTTTTTCCTTGACTTTGCAAGCATGATAATTGCTTGAAACATGTCAGTTTTGATTTATATCTGAAGGATGAAAAGTTACCATATCAGGGAAATACTGAAAAGGATACTGGTGCTGAGCATATTGTTAGCTAGTGAATGTTTGTTTTATCATACTGACCCTAGATATACTTAAGTGTTATTGATCTTATTTTGAATTGCACTGTGTTCCAGATGTTATCAGCATTAACTGATATCCAAAAGCCCATGATTGAACTGGCAAAATGCATCGATCCAAACCTTACCCACTACCACAAGGACTCTGTTTTACAGGTATACCACATTCATTTCATTTTTTGTTCTCCAATTTCTTCAAAATTGATGCATTGTTACAGGTCTTCCCCTTGTTAGTTATTACCCTTTTTGTTTAGAATAGAGCTCGTTTTCTTGTGCCAAGGAAGATCATGTGTTGTTTAGTAAAAATAATTAATTCTCACAAATTTATTGTATTTCCTTGAGATCAGCATCAGCATCTGTTGATGTCAAATAACAATTTACATTGCATTTCTATTATTAAATCATTCATTGGAGTGGGGATAGCAATATGTTGCCTCCTTTGGAAGTAGCATGAATTTTGGCTTATAATGACAGCGACTTGCCACTATGTTTTAAGGTTTCAAAGTCGTAAACATGGTTTGTGTTGGTGTGGTATGTTAATCACAGCACTGGGTCTAGTTCTGGATCCTATGCTGGTCTTGAGCTGGCCAGGGACCCCCAGCCTCCCCATCTGGCTGCTAGGTAGGTGTGGCCCCAGACTTGGCTGTATTATAAATGCACTTCAGTTAAGGGTTGAGGTAGAATTCCCGCTTTAAACTTTCAGGTTTCCATGGAACTATGCTTGATTTTGGTTATTGATTTGGTCCCCACTAGAGCTTTAACCTAATTCTTCTTGTTTTAACTTTTGGTAAGATGGCATTATTATCCAAGGATTGTGTGGATGACAACTGGAGCCAGCGTCCAGACATGTCAGAAGTTGTGCTTCGCCTCTCGCACATTCTCATGAACTCTAAGGAGTGGGAGAAATAACCGTGCAGTCAGACAGAGTCCGGAGAATTGTCTGTCCTCTGCCGCCTTGGCCCATCATAGTCCTCATTTTTACTGGACTCTTTGGGAATGCCAAGTGATTTTATACCAAACAGAAGTCCTTTTTGGGCGAGGAAATAAATTCAGAGGTACCATTCACCTTTGCAAACAAGGGCAATAGAGAAATCACAATGGAAAATGCCACGAGACTGCAACATGGTATATAGATAGTGTATTAGATATATACAAGCACCCCAAAAATTGAGGTTGGATAGAAATAGAAATAGTCAACCAAGTAAATTAAATTTCTGCAGGATACTGAATTTTCCAGCTTGTGTTAACCTAATCTTCAATAAAATTTAATGTTTCTGTCAATTCAGGTTGCTGATATAGTCATATCGTCTCACATGGAAGTCTGAAGCATCCCTTAAATTTCATTGCATGTAAGTTTCCTGAACAGCAATTCCAAACGTTAAATTCACTGTATTATGTTACTCCTAGAGAGAATTCCTGGTTTCCATGTCGTATCTCTTGTCATAACAAATCTGACATGAGGCTCCTCAGCCCAATTTGTTTCACGTGGGAATAAATAAATGAAATGAAACTCTTAGGACGCCTAGAATTATTGTTTATTTTGAAGATAGGAAAAGATAAACGAAGCAATAAAGAGGTTACAAACAAGCTTTTCTGGTTTGCTGTTCGTCCAGTTTTGGGCAACTTGCCTCTGCAACTCTAAATTTCAAAACTCTCCAAACCCAAAATTATTGTCGGAATGCCCTTTAAGACTTGCAGAAACAACCGTTACAAACAACCAAAGGCCAAGGACAAGGCAGTAAGTAAAGGCAGAGGAGAATACTGTAAAAGTAACTAACCAACCGAAAGGGAAGCTTTTGTTACAGTTTGGTACGATCAAAGTCATTACTAACTTCATTACTTAAGAAATGGTGGCATACATCAGAAACCCTTTTTTGGGGAGGGTGTTTACTGTCGACTGTAAAGTGTTTATAGAAAGTTAGAAGTTGGGTAACCTAGCACCATCACGTTACAACCTCAACTGTAAAGGACAAAACAGCAATGACGCAGCTTTGTTTGCTCTTGAGCTTTTGCTTTGGATCAGACAGTGACAGACGTGAAGCTTCTGTTCAATCATTAGTGTTGAGCTTTCACCATTGCAACACCATGTTGTGGACATTGTTGTATGAATGAATCTAGTTATCCGGGATGCCATTATCTCAGATTTCGGAAAACAAGTTGACCTTAAACCACCATTTTCGTTTCTTGGTGTTCTATGGGATTGAATGAGATACTGTGTAGATCTTACCAGAAGGAAAACCAAACCAAACCAATCACACCCTTGTCTGGATTTAGTTGATCTTACAGTAAAATAATCATTTAGCATATGTCTTTAATTTTCCTGGTCCCACGTTACCAACTTTTTATTTCTTCATGAACAATCATAAAGTCATTAGTATTAACTAAATCAGAAATTTCTGCAACCTGTCTTCCAAAGAAGATTGTCATCTTCTTGGGTGGGTTCCTTCTGGCCTTTGATTACAGATGGTGCATGATCTGCTTTTGAAAATGTTGACTTCTTACCTAAAATTAACAAATCTTAAACCGATAACAAATATAGATTCACAGTGCATCAAATATAAACCCTTTTAACTTATTTCGAGAGATACAATTCCTTTTTCAAGTAGCCTATAACCTATACTTTCATTAGTTAAAGACATAAAATGAAAGTGGGTTAATTATATTTATTTATTAATTGTACTTAACAGCTAAATAATGAAGATGATGTAGAGACTTTTAGATAAAAGACAAGCAACTAAGTTTAAATAATCATTTAATCTCTAATTATGATCATTGATTAATTTCTGCTTAACCCTAATTCCCTTACCAACTTAAATATATAAAAATCAGTATATTGGCAATCAATTTGCAATAAAAGATATCATGCACTGACCATGTCTCATGGAACATGCATATAATATATAGTGGTACTAATTCATAACTATTATGCTTATGATTAATTAATTATTGATTAATCATATATTATGTTATCATCAAGAGAGCCATGGTTAGCATACACTTGGCTCTCTTCTCTCTTCTTCATATTATTCTCTAATTTAATAATGGGAGAAACCGCGTTTCACAAACTTGGCATGACGAGGTGATGATCAACTATGAGTTTTTCCACATGATTCTTTTTATTTAGGGTCTTAGTTTCATTTGATTTCTATATATATATTTTTGGGTATTTGGACGTAAATATGAACATATTGTCGACAAAATTGTGAAACAAAATATGGTTTCATTTAATGAGTAATAAAGATGATAAAGGTGCATTTTTATATATTCGAGTACGTAATTTTTATTTATTTAATTTTTATTTATAAATTTAACGACATGATGTTGATTTTGAATTTTCATTCTTTGAACAAGAAAAAAAAAATTTTTAATTTAATAAACAATAATAGAGAAGTGGTCAATGAACAAAAAATAGTCCAACTAAAACTTTGCTTTCTTGAAAAATATGTATAGAATAAGTCAAATTGAAAGTGAAATATAAACTAAAAGATGGCCCAAAAAATTTATTGACTAAATCTACATAGAAAATGGACTCAAGGTGGAGAGTTCATGAATGCAATTCCCAAATAATAATAAAAAAAAGGGTTAGGTATTATTGGACTCTTTTACATGCCAACCATTATCCTGTCATATTTATATATATTTTTTCTCAACAAGCCAAAATGATTACCCATTTTTTTCCTCATTACTTTAAGATAAAGAATCAATCTTGTCACCCAAAAAATGCTTTTTAATAAAAAATTTAAAGGCAAAAAATAGAAAAGCTTTGTATTGCATAATATTCCAAGAAAATGCGACAGCATATTCCAAGCTCAATTATGCAACTCATGGAATAATTCCCATTTCATTAATCAAATAAAAGTAATAGTTGCATTGACTTCTAATGCTATAACCCAATAGAATGAATTTTCTCATTATGTAACTTGTCACTTATTACTCTTAATCTTGACTGCAAATTCTATGTACTTTTGGATTAATTTATTATTATTATTATTATTATTATTGGGTTTTAACCCTTTTATGTGGAAATTCGATATTTATTCTTAAAAATCAAGTCTGTGAACATGATTTTTCTCGAAAACAATGAGCAAAGTTCCTCTTGCATATCCCCTTCTTTACTCAATGAAAGTCTTTTATATATATATAAAGTCGAAAGCTTTCACCCTACTCATCTGCTCTTTGGTGATTGGTTCGGGCACCATTTTTGCATCCACACTCCAATCATTAATAGTTAGGGAAAAGAAAAGAATAATAAAGAAAAAAAAGGAGAAGAAAAACGTGAACAATTTTATGATTAAGATATTAGTATTATCATTATCACATAGTATTTAACATTTAGTATTGCATAAGAAAAACAAAACTTATTTCTTATGTAGAAATTTAGAAATATCGAAAATTTCATCTTAAAATTAGAAAATTGAGTAAATTAATGAAGACTTGACCATTTGTGTAATTGTGTTTGATCTTGTCATAATTAGGTAGGGTATACACGATTTTATTGATATGTTAATTAAATAAATCAAATTGAACTTTATAGGACATAATAAATTTATTTAAACTTGATTGATATAATAATTCGATAATATAAATGAGCTAGACATGTTATATAAAGGTTAAACAAATTTAATTGTTTAAAATAACAAATTTAATCGTTTAAGATATTTGTACGATAATATAATAATATAAATTAGTTAAACGTGTTATATACATATTAAACAAATTCAATCATTTAAAATAATAAATTTTACTGTTTAAGATATTTATATGATAAGATGATAATATAAATAAGTTAAACATATTGTATACAAATTAAATAAATTTAACTATTTCAAACAACAAATTTAAATATTTAGGATATTTATACATAATATGATAATATAAATGAACTTAACCGTTTAAAATAACGGATTTGCCCGTTTAAGATACAAATTATTATCATGTTTAAACTCAAATTCGTTTAATTCTTTCTTGTTAAAAAAGTAAAAAATTGTGTGGACCCAACCCAACCGAAGACAAGTGAGAAAAAAAAGGAGGGGTATATATGGAAGATAAAAATAAGATGTGTGTTCTGTTGCGGAGAGTACGCCAAAAGCAAAGCGATATGTGATGAGACACGCGTAAGTCACGTGGCCAAGACAGTCAAACAAGGCGCAGCGTAAGCACATGCAGCCCCACGTGACGAATCTCACTGGACGCGCGGGTGTTGCTATATCCAACCCACGGGCTCGTTTCCTGCACCTTCACTTCCATTTACTAACCCCAAAAAATAAAATAAAATAAATAAACAAATAAAAAGTTTTAATCAAAGACTTGGTGCATGTGAAATTTCTTTGTATTGCCTTATTAAAGTTAGATTCATACCAAAAAAAAAAATGTGACATTAAATCTTTATTTTTAAATACGATTCAAATGTAATTGATTAAATGAGTGACAATTTGATAATTATTTGATGAATTTTAATATATTAAAAATTAATATCGAAACCCTTTTTTTTTATTTTTAAATTTTACAAAGTTTTGGATAATCCATTTTAACAATGGAGATAAAGTTTTGATAATTATGAATTAAAAATGGTATATGCAAGCTAAAATGGAAGATTGAATTGGATAGAGTCAAAACTTTTAATGAGCCAATCAGGTATTGTACGGATATTAATTTGCAATCCTAACACTATTTCTTTTTATGGAAATTTCCACCCAATAACTGATTTAGTTCAAAGAAGTCCTTATAAGAAGTGAAGAAAGCATAGGGAAAGGAGGCCCAAGAACAGGCCCGTTCCATATTTCCCTACATTAAGGACCAATATCTTTCACCTACGAAGTCACCACAACACCAACTCCTCCCGCACAATCATCTCTGACCCCTTCTTCCCCATCCCCTCCCCTTCTCCTCCACCACCACCGCCACCACCACGATCTCCATATTTCTCTATCTGGGTATCTCCCAAAAACCCTAAGAAACAATGGGCAAGGGCGGGTCTTTGAGCGACAGCGTCATCAAGAAGATCCTTCTCTCTTACACCTATGTGGCAATCTGGATCTTCCTCAGCTTCACCGTTATCGTCTACAACAAGTACATCCTCGACAAGAAGATGTACAATTGGCCTTTCCCGATCTCTCTGACCATGATCCACATGTCCTTTTGCGCCACTCTGGCTTTCCTCCTCATCAAAGTCTTCAAAGTTGTCGAGCCTGTTTCCATGTCTCGAGAGCTTTATCTCTCTTCCGTTGTCCCCATCGGTGCTCTTTACTCTCTCAGTCTCTGGCTTTCCAATTCGGCTTACATTTACTTGTCTGTTTCTTTTATTCAGATGCTTAAAGCCCTCATGCCCGTAGCTGTTTATTCCATTGGGGTTCTTTTTAAAAAAGATAGCTTTAAGAGTGATACAATGTTCAACATGTTGTCGATCTCTTTGGGGGTTGCCATTGCCGCTTACGGGGAAGCTAGATTTGATTCCTGGGGTGTGATCTTGCAGTTGGGAGCCGTGGCTTTTGAGGCTACCAGGTTGGTTATGATCCAAATCTTGCTTACTTCTAAAGGGATTACCTTGAATCCGATTACTTCTTTGTATTATGTTGCGCCATGCTGTTTGGTTTTCTTGTTGGTGCCATGGATTTTTGTTGAGTTCCCAATTTTGAAAGAGACATCGAGTTTCCATTTCGATTTCGTCATTTTCGGGACCAATTCTTTCTGTGCCTTTGCTCTGAATCTAGCTGTGTTCTTACTTGTTGGAAAGACTTCTGCTTTGACCATGAATGTAGCTGGGGTTGTCAAGGATTGGTTGTTGATTGCCTTCTCTTGGTCTGTTATTAAGGATACCGTGACACCAATCAACTTGTTTGGATATGGACTGGCGTTTTTGGGTGTTGCTTACTATAATCATTCCAAGTTACAGGCTTTGAAGGCGAAAGAAGCGCAGAAGAAGACTGCACAGGCTGATGAGGAAGCTGGGAGGTTGTTGGAGGAGAGGGAAGGTGAGGGAACTGGCAAGAAGAGTGAATCCCAGAATTAGATCAGATTGGAGGTTGGTTTTAGGATGTCAAATATGGAAAGAGAGATTGGAAATAAGGGCTAAAGGGAAAGAGGTTTGGATGATGATGAAAAGGTTTGGATTTAAGGGCAAAAGGCAATGCGGTGATCAGATTTCTTTTGCTCTTTGGGCTGCATTTGGGTTTTGGTATGTTGTTTTTAGGTCTCTATTCCATATTCTAGTTATTATGGCCATTTCTTAGTAATATTAGGGGTTTGGGATCCAAATCTGTTTCTTATTGTGCCAATCCGTGTATGTTAGTAGAGGAAGAAGAATCTCAAATGCCCTGTATTTTGTTTGTTGTTTTTTATTATATTATTTTTCTTCTTCATTTTGGACGTTGATTAATGTTCCTGTAGGTACTCCTTCCATTGATGGAGTTTTAATACTTATTTATTCATATATGTTTCTTTCTTCTTATCCAGTTTCTTCATTGTGCTTATGGCAATGTGATTTTGGCATGATCATCTTGCAGCTGTATGATGCTTAGGGTCTCATTGTGGACTCTCTTTGTCCTTTTGCTAGTTTGAACTTTAGTAGCCAGAAGAGGATTCTTGAGTGAGTTATGACTGATCTAATGATTCCGAAGCATAAATGAGGGAGTAGGAGAAAGTTTTGTCAATGACATTAGAATACTCTCTGTTTTATGCATATCAGTTCTATTATGTGCTGTTTTCTTATTTACCATTGTCTTGATAGTATGATATAATTTGACCTTTTAAGGTTCGAAAGAAGTTTGGTTGATATTGTTTATTTCACAATTGGTTGTGGGTTTCTAGTGTCTGATGGGAGCTTGCGTAATGGTTCCTACATGCTAGCCCAAGTTGACATGACATACTCCCTCTGGCCTCTTGTGGCAAGGAAAAAAAAAAAGGCCTGGTCAACAGCTTTGTTGATGTGGTTATCATAAACTATTTTGGACTAAACAGAAGATGATTGTAAATGATTTAGTTTTAACACTCAAGCCGCATCTACTTTTGGACCGGTTTGTTATTTGTATCCCATTGGGATGGTTGGCTCCTTCCTAGAATTTGATCTTTGTGTGGAGAATTTGATTTAGGTTGTTCACTGAAGACATGAGTTTACAGTTTCAAATGTCGAGGAATGAAAAATCTAACATAATTTTGTGGGATATTGGAATTTTTGATGCTATTGTGAACTTCCTGGTTTTCTGTTTCCTCTAAACCAGTGGATGATACTGGAAACCAAAGCCAGGTGTGTTCTGTGCATACTGCTGGTTCTTCTTGGTCTGGCTGTTTCCATTCAATGCTTTTTAACTCCTCTCATATCAGTGAATCCCCTCCAAATGGTCTATGTTACCATAATAATAAATTATGCCAAGGCTTTTAGTTGTCTGAAATTTTAACTCTTTTATCTCTTCAACCTTCAGTTCTGAAAGCTAAGAGGGGGAGCAATCATCTTATTTCTCTTGTAATTGGTGCTTCTTCACCCTTCCTCTCTCTTTATTATCTTTTCCAAAATCAGCTGAAGGTTGAAACCTATTGGGTTGAATTTTTTTGAGCAGATAGTATTTGGATTTCGGGTTTTTCAGGACTTATAGGGTTTATGTTCAGATTGATGAGATCTGGCATACTGGGAAGAGTGCTTTACTCCTGTTATAAATATTTTCTCCCTCTGGTAGCTTTCCAGGTTGCCTTTGTAATTTTCAGTCCAAGGCTTTTTTCCTGTTTTATCTGTTTGCCTCAATAAAGCTTGCGCACTCACATTAGAAATGCTTGGCCTTGTCCTTGAGGAAACGAGTCTCAGATTCAGAAAAGTCAAAAGGGACATTAGATACTAAAAAAGTTTCCCCTCCTTCGCTGATGTTTGGCAATGGACCTTATTTCTTTAGATGAGATGGGGTTGGGTAGTTCGAGTGGGCATCTTAGATCATATTTTTTGCCAAACCAGTTCTTTTCTACCAGTTCCTGCTTGTGATATGGACTTGGTGGTGCACTTATCATTACCACTAACTCAGGGAGAAAGGGAAAAGACATTTGAGCTGGTGCCGCATAAACTTTGTTGTTGGTAAATGACAACGATTTTACCCATTGCAGAAACTAGTTATGCTTCGTGTTCATACTCCAAATCAAAGAAAAGTGTCCTTCAGCTGGTTCGTTTTCCACTTAAAAGGAAGAAGACTCCAAGGAACTCCTTGTATTTGTTTGCATCGGTTGCTTGGATTCTTTTCCCGCTAAGAGATTTCTGTTGCGTGTAATTTCGAACATGGATTGTAGTCACTCTGGTTTGGTCCAATCTGAAACTTATGTCCCTTATGTAATGGCACTCGCGATTCGAGAAATATCTGTTCTGCACCCTCCGATAAATTGGGGGTAACAAGTCTCTGAATTTTAGCTCAAATGGCCAGAGAGAGGGTAGGTAGATCGTTTGCCAAAATCAGCATTTGAGTTGGTGGGTTGGTTCAGTGACCTACTAACTATTTAAGCACTTTAACAAACTCATGCTCACATATCTACCAGTTGATGCGCAGGGGTTTGAAAGTGCAGAATCTCATGCTTCAAACAGGATCCTTTTTGTCGTCGCCATCAATCTATTTTTCTGTTTTGAGGACAGCGCTGGAATGGGGGACCCTGTCGCCTTTCTTTTCCCATTGCCATAACTATGTCTTGAGCAAATTTAGGTGATGGCCCAATAAATTTGTGGGCAGCATTTCTAGCCTTTTAATTTCCTTTAACTGCGATTACCTTAACTTCACACCCTAAAATTTGGGTCAGCATTCACTTTCCGAGTACTTAGTAGGCTGATTTTAGGCCGGCTTTTGGGCCTAATGACTTTAATTTTTGGTTTGAAATCTTTGATTCCGAGGAAAATAGCTGCATGCATTAATAATTCTGGAAACCATGCTGCATACAAGAACTTCAACCCTCCATTCTAATGGAGAAAATTAGCTAACTACGGATTACTTTGTGTATACTTTGGTGATTAAAGAAGGCAAGCATCATGGTTTTCCAGCATCGAAAACACTAGCATTTCTCTTCGATTGTGGATTCTTTGTCTATGATCTCCACTTCAGGATCACGTTTAACTGTTTTCACCCTGCACCATGCTGCACAAACAAGGAATAATGCGAAGTTGATGATGCTTAATGCAGCTAGAAGTCCATAGAAGCAATCGAGTCTTCCTTCGTTTATGTTCTCTCCCACCCATCCTTGTTTACCGCTGCTTCCAGTCACGTTCTTCACAATGTAAACTAGCAAGCTACTTAAAAAGAAGCCAAGTGCAAGAGTTGTCAGGAAGAGGCCAGTGCTCATGGTTTTCATTCCTTTTGGGGATTGAGTGATGAAGAAGTCCAGCTGACCAGTGTATATAAATGCTTCTCCTGAACCCACCAAGAAGAATTGGGGAATCAGAAGGAAAACGGTTATTGGTAGGGTGGTAGTTTCACTGGATTGTTTTGCCACTGACAACCGTTTCACCTCTGCTACTGCTGCAGCTGCCATTCCCATTGCAGATAGAAAGAGGCCTATGGCTATCCTTTGCAGATTGGTGAATCCTGAGGAAGATATTGATCAAACCATTACTTGAAAATCTTAAATCATGCTGGTGGATATCATGTTTCACCTCACTCGTGTGAATAATTCAATGCTATTTTGTTCAAAATATGACCATGACAAGATACATTACCGAAAAGATCAAAAGTTCCAAAAAGCTATATCTCTTACCTGGTTTTCCTTTCCATTTTTTCCAAAGTGGCATAACCAAACGATCATATACAGCTAAAGTGATCAATATGGCTCCCACGAAGAAGACGGTAAGTGAACCAGCTGGAATTTGGAAATGTCCTATTGTTCTCTCCATGGTGGTTGCTTGTTCCACTGAGAAAGTGACCATCTGCGCATATGTTGTCCAAAACATAATTGTTGTTGCCCATATTGGAAGCAGCCTGATCATCTTCTTCACTTCCTCTACCCTTGTAACTGGACAAAGCTTCCAAGGGTTCACAGTGAAGGAACCGTCGTCTCCATAATCATCTTCTGTCACAACAGAGGCCTTGTCCAGGAAACTAAGAATAAAAAGAACACAAGGTAGCAGTTATGGACTGAGATGAGACAATTGTGTTCTTCCTGTGTCTCCATATTTAGAGGTAGATAGCTCACCGGAACTGATCTGTGTGATGGCTTTGTAAAGCCTCGGGGAGATCTTCATGCAATAACGCAATGTCAGATGGCACTTTGACATTCTTCTTCCCAATGGCAGCAGCAAAAACTTGGCAAATATGGACTACGGGGCTTCCCACGCATTTCTTGTATCTGTATCTTTCAGTTCCCGATAAGAATATTAGGATTGCAACGAACATTGAAGCAGAGCAAATTCCATAACCCCAGCTTCGACCTACTTCATCTTGGATGTAAACAAGAACTGTGACAGCCAATAATGTCCCTATGCTAATAACAAAGAAAAACCTGTTGAAAAAGTAAGCCATCTGGGCCTTCTCCTTTTCATCTTTCGCATCAAACTGGTCCGTTCCAAATCCCGAGACACTGGATTTTAAGCCACCTGTCCCTAATGCTATTAGATACAGGGAAAGATACAGAATTCCCATTTGAAAGTTATTAGCCTGTTTGCATTGAGTGACTTCATTAGCCTGGCAAGGAGGTGGCCGCAGCTCTGGGAGTCTTGCAGATACTGCTAACATGCAAGTCCCCTGAATCACCAGTATCATGTCATTAGGCATATAGAAACTGATGGGAAAATTTGAACGTTCAGTTAAAACCTTACTCTTAATATGGCTATGTGAGAAGAAAATTGAGTGACTTTTGTACTTACAATGGTCTGAATCATGGCAAATATTGCGATTGTTCTGTATCTACCTAAGTAGGAATCAGCAAGGAAGCCACCAAGTAAACACAGCAGAAATGAGGTACCTATGAAGTCTGTTACAACATTGGCAGAAGTAGCACTGGGAAGGTGCATAGTTCCACCCAAGTATGTCACAAGGTTCACTGCTATTCCCATTGTTGAGAGCCTCTCACATATTTCAATGCCTGAAAATGAACTTCAATGGTTTATCATAACTGAACTCAATTTTGTCAATTCCTAGTAGGCTACTCGCTGATCCATGCTTGGTGTGTGTTAATTGCATGAATATGAATGTTTTGCATTGTATCTTCAACTACTGTTCTTGCTGCTACTGGCGTTGTTCAGAAAATTCTCAGATTCTAAATGATTTACGTCTCCCACTTATTTACAAGAGAAATCCTGGAGTAAACAAGTAACCTGAATCTACTCTAATCCATTTGGAATCAACACTCATCATGTAAAACTCCTTGATGCAAATGTTAGGCCTCCACCAAGATAAGAAACATTAAGATCTAAGTAATCAAATACTGTGTTGCAATAAATGAACCTAGCAGTTCATGACCGACGTGCTGCTCTTTTTCTCTTTTCCCACCCACCCACACAAAGCAGAACTGGACCAAAAGAAGTTTGCCTCAAACAAAGTGCCATTTATCCAAACTAGTACTTGCCATTAGAAGAAACAACAGAAAAAGAAAAGAAACAAAAAGACAAACGTTATCAACAAAACTAGGACAGGCTTTATTAACAGCTAGCAAATCATGTTAAAGATAAGCTTGATTTCTTGTCTGTTTACTAGTAGTTTGAGACCGTACTTATAGTCAATATGAAGATGAGCGATGAGTTTTGAGCTCGCAAATGAATATCTGAGACAGGTTCTGCTGGCAGATTGGATTTTTTTTGTCTGAAAGTTTTGAATATCTAAGAAAATTAACTGAATATGTAGCACAAGCTGCGATTTGAGGTTGAGTATTCTGGCCCCCTAGAGAAAGGTTCAATACTTTTTATGAGAGTTTCAAAACTATTGTAAATAGTAGTCAATATGAATATGCATTTACGTAAATGAATTTCTTGAGCTTTGGAACTTAGTGGTCTAAGTTATTCAATCTAAGCCATGTCATAAAAGTCCGAAGTACTATCTGCAGGCCTGGAAGAGCTCTAACAGATAAATCACAGCGCAACTGCAGGATGGGGTTTTGTTCAATATTTCATTTAATGACTTGGTGGGACGCATGACTCAAACAGCAGCATATGGTTGGTTACAAAGGAGAAGAAAGATCTGCATTCTTGTTCTACCTAAGCTGAGAGCAGCAGGTACCCAGCCACCAGTTCTAGACTTGTCAGCAGGGAATCCCTTGTAGTCCACTGCATCGGCAACAGTAAAACTCATCTTCTCTGCCTGTAAGTAAAACTGAAGGTCAACAATATCTTCATACGAAGAGTGATATTTCATGCTATAAACCGCGATTTCATTCCATTTTCACTTGACACAAATAAAGTAAAGTGGAAGCAGCTGAGAAGCTAAAGAAACGAACCATGATTTTAGAAGAGTTTGAACAGATGAAGTAAATTAGAAAGAGAGGTGGCAAGCCCAGAAGCCTCCTCTCTGCTATGCTCAAGGAACAACTATAAGCTGTCAAAGAAGACAAGTAGCCAAGCTCTATTTATATAGGCAACGCAACAATCATCGTTAACCATACAAAGTTACAATGACCTTTGTTGATAAACGATGATTTTCTGGGTAAAAATGATGAACATGAACAGTGAAAGAAAAGGAATCGGGAGAGAAGTGAGAGAAAATTAGTTGTTAAGCAAAACGACACAAAGCCTCCTCGTTTCATCAAAACATAAACCTCTCATATATACACGGTTGAGGGAGGTGAGACAAACAAGAAAACCAGCTAACAGCAAACAGCGGAGGAACGTTTGGCATTGGAGATTGCAAAGTATTCCTTTCCGACAGCTCACAAACTGAAGTGAAAAAAAGTCCAATGAAACGGTACAGTTTTGCCAAGTTATAAAAAAGGAGCAAACAGAAGTTATAAAACGACACTAGTAATAAGCTAAACGACATATCTTTTAAATGAGGCACATGCAAGTCATGTGCTCTTCTTTTCCTTCGACAAACTTGAATTTCCCGCGAACCTCCATTGCCATACCAGTGCAGCTCCTCCCAGAAACGAAACACAATACTTCAACAACCTCCACTACCATTTATGACAGGTCTGTCACTTTTCTTTTCTCTTGGCAGTTTGCAAAGGGATATGGTTTATCACATAGTATTACGGGAAATCCTAGCAGTTTGTAATGTGTCCCGCACTACTTTTTCCCGCTAATGACAAGGATATAATCTTTAGAGAAGAGAAATTAGAGGTGTTGAATAATCAATGGGGGATATAGCTGAATAAATAGAGTCTTGGACATGCACTGTGCATGCCTTGTTCACTAAAATTGAATTATGATAGTGTTGATTCGTCTGCTGTGAAAGCTGTGAACCATGTACGCCAGGCATCATGCCAAGTGCTTTTGCAGCCCCACAAGTCAAGGCTGTCCCTCTCCCATCTTTGTCGTCTTGGGGTTGGAGCTTGTTTCTTTTTTTATCACAAGGACGCAAAGCCAAGTTCCTTCTATTTATTTGACTTATATCAGATTGATACCTTTCTATGTTAGCATATTCAACTTTCAATAACCCAATATTTGGATCCTGCAGCTGCAGCAACAAGGCAAATTACTTGAATATAATAATGCTCCAAGGCCTCTATTTTTAAACATCGTATTTGTGCTTCATTGAGTTCTTGGAGTGATTAATTTCATTAAATCAAATGATTTAATATGACATTAAATAAATCTAAACATCAATCTTAATACGGGGAGAAAAGCTCCACCACACAGTACAAATGTAGACTGAGGTGGACAATAAATGCAACCACAACCCCTGGCGTCCCCTAACGGCCTTCACTTCGAGCATAGCCATGAATCTCTTGCCCTCCTTTTTCTGACCAGAAAAAGCATTGGGTTATGATCTTTTTGCCATATTCATCACTTTCTTCCCCTGCATCTGTTGTATATGTGCAATTTGTCATAATATGATAGTTCCGACTGAGGAAACAGAAGTGAATGCAAGAAAGTTGTATGGTAGCAGGCAATAGAGAATATTGACGCCAGTGAGTTCTGTATTTAAAGAAAAAGAAACGAAACACAGATCAGTGCAATGAAAAGTGTTGTTCTAAAGGTGATTAGAAGGCTGCTTACATCAATGTGTCTTGTCCGAACAAAGGATCATGATCCTTTCCAAGTAAATGGAGTGCCCTTTTCCCAACATTACAGTATCCGAAGTCACCTACATAAAGATCTCCAATGGGAAAAGCATACGTATGTGGACACCAATGATCTCTGGTGCATTTTGTTTAATCTGTTAAGCAAGTATACAAGTCGTCCTTGAGACATACAAGCCTGTTTCTGGACCTTAGAGGATGACTGACTGCTGTCTTCGGGAGATTTAGATCAGTAGTGCTAAATTTAATGGAGACAAATAAAAAAGTTAACTGCAGTCTGCAGTAAACGCTGCCTAATTCTGAGATTATAATTTGTGCAAAATGGATGTTCAGTTTTGCTGTACTCTCCCACAAGTTTGCCATAGGAAAAGTAGTCTAATGGTGACAAAAGAGTCCAAGACAACAATAATTCTCGGAGCAATCACTCAGAAAAGTGAAAAGCGGAAAACCTGAGGGAAAAGGGTGATTTGTGTGACAATTCACATGAAGGGGCATCAAGACATCGTTTTGGATCAAGTATTGTCAAAGATCATTAAGGTCCACATGAATAGTTTAACCAGTCCTGTCAGGTAAATTGAATTTCTTGCTCTGCTGCAGATAAGAAAATGAACAGGAATATGTAGACATATACTCTAGATGGATGGTAAGGCACATGGAAGTTTTGGAATCATCATACTTTGAAGATGGATGGTGAATAGAATGCTTCAGGCAGGAGAAAACACAAGAATGAGTAATGCGAGGTGTAAAAAATCACCAAAATTGTTCAAAGAAATTGGACTAAAACAACTAGGATTCAATTATAAATTAATATGTAAATATATTTCCTAAATTGATCAAAATCATTATATTTATTTGAGTCAAATACAGTAAGATATAAGAAGACTTCACATATAGAAACTAGAAGATATTTCTGGGATCATCTTCAACCATGTGGGATGGGTAGATTATACTGTAAAAAAGCAGAAAAACACAGCTGAATGTTCCAGCATTTTCCTGGTTAGCATCTTTCTTTTTCGTAACATACCTCATATGATAAAAATGAAGTTTGTAACGACCAAGCCGAATAGAGCACTTATCATGGAGACATAAAATCTTGTTAAGATACTGACAGAGGACACCATCAGCATTAGTTCATTGGTAGCGTGGTATCTGCAAATATTCCAGAAGTTCACTGTGACATGAGAGAATGAAAATGGTAATTGCTCTGCATCATTGATGGTATTCAGCGATGAAACTTACATACTCTTTTACATGCTTTTCACTGACCAAATATCCTAATAATATTCCGTCTCTATTCCATTTTATGAATCAAACTATAAAATAACTATTCCTCTTATATTCTATTCTCTCACAGAATGATTATTGCATGCTCTCTGGATTCCATTTCGTGGACAACTGAGTTACAGCTTGTAAGATGTCAAAGAAACAGTGCAGAGAGGTTGGACCAATAAAAGAAGAAAAAGAAAATATGAGGAAACTACCAATCTTATGACAATGCTAAAAACCATGCAGATACCCTTTTAATTGGGGCAAAAAAATTGTTAAGAGCAAAAGTCCAGGTAAACTTGACCTCCAAGAATCACTGGACTGGCAGCTGCTACAGCCTTCCAACTAGCACCTTCTTTAGGGGAGCCTGCAGCTCAAAAGAAGTGATTTTCAGTCACATAATCTTTACTGATCTTCCAAAGAATATATTGGCCAATGATAGCACAACTTCCCAGCTTAGCTCCTCAACCAACTCGATATGATTTCACATGCTCTGCCTGGGGTTTGCTCTGAATTAGGATTTAGTGCAGATTTTACCCCACCAGACGGCTACAATTCTTCAGTTATCAACAACACAAACAGTTCATCTCTCAATTGCCATACTACCATACATTGGGCCAGGATTATATCCACAATCTACATAGAAAAGCACTTAAATACAAACTCACACAATTCATAAAGTCAGTCGTTGCAAGTTGAAAATAATTCATATTTGTTGGCTGCGAATTCTACAAGAATTACGAGCTCCGATAACTCAAATCCACACCCTCATTGCAATTTTTGATTTATAGGTTTGTCAAGACTACATAGAATCACAGTCAGTAAGGGCAATCCTGTCCAACAAAGCTGCTGACTCCATTTTCTTTCTTTGGTTAATTGCTGACTCCACTTTAAATTAAGGCTTCAGGATCATTGTAGCCTTCTGTGATACATACCAGAAAATTAGTTCTTCAAGCAGGAGATCCACGAATAAATCAAGAGGAAACATAACAGTAATATTCAGATGAAGAATCTTCGTGGTCACAAACACTGAAAACTTGCATACAGCATATATTTCTAAGGGATATTCTTCCGGAGGATCAACAGAAGTTATCTCTGACCATCTAAGCAGATCATACTTCAGTGGAAAAACATGCACGGTCATCATATCTGTGCTCAAAACTTTGTCCCGGAACTAACTTCCACACCACTGACATTTCTCTCGATTTATAAGAAAGGATACAGAGCATGATTTAACTCTATAATTGTCACGATTCTATCTACCAAGCCAACATGATGAAACTGTCATTACTTCGTTACCAGAAATCCTTACATGAGCATAAACCATCCTTGAAATGGTGAAAGCGATTCCGGTCCCTTGCTATAATTTCTCGATTATATATCTTAGAGATAAGCTTAGTAGCAGAATGACAATCACTACAAACTCGCAGATTTTTCACAATCCTAATAGGAGTTCCTGGTGGTGTATTTATAAGAGCAAAAGCAATAGCCAGCTTTTCACTATGCCTATTCAAATTATCTTCCTTGTCTTCTTCATCAATATCAAGCATAACCTCTGACGTAGATGGAACATATCCAGCCCTCTTCATTTCTCTCCCCATCTCATCTACCTTCTCTAATATTTCTTTGTACTGATTATGTGACATATCTCCAGCAACAAATTTATAAATTTTATTATTTAGCTCAATCATAGTGCTGCCTGGGATCTTTCTCATCCCCTTTTTGTCCATCACCTCCCTAATCTTGGTTTTCTTCTCCCAGTGAAACATTTTTGCATAAATATTGGACAGTAGAACATAATTGGCCTCACGCATTGGCTCATTTTCAATTAGTTGTCGGGCAAGGCTCTCTCCCAGCTTGAGTTCACCATGTGTACGACAAGCATTTATCAGGGTTCGCCAGATGATAGAGTTTGGCTCATTAGGCATTTTTTGAACAAACTCCACTGCCTCTCTAACAAGTCCAGCCCTACATAACATATCCACCATGCATCCATAGTGTTCAATTTTAGGCAAAATACCAAAGGCCTTCCTCATCAAATCAAAGTATTCCTGTCCTTTCTCAACTAATCCAGAATGACTACAAGCAGAGAGCAATCCAATAAAAACAACATCATCTGGCACCATTCCATCTCTTATCATCTCATGAAACAAAGAAACAGCCTGCAATCCACGGCCATGCATTGCTAAGCCAACAATGACAGAAGTCCAAGAAACAATGCTTCTCTCACTCATGGTCCTAAACAATTTCAAAGCTTTATCAACATCACCACACTTTGCAAACATATCAATAAGCGCATTATTAAGCTCCACGGATTTATTCAGTCCTGTCTTCTCAATAAAAGACTCAACCCACCTCCCAAGTTCAAGTGCACCTAGATCAGTACATGCACACAAAACAGCAACCATGGTAATCTCATCAGGGCAAATGCCTTCTATCTGCATCTGCCCAAACAAGTCAACCGCATCCGTTGACCGCCCCAAACGAACATACCCGCCAATCATAGCGCTCCAAGGAACAGAGTCCTTTCTCGTCATTTCGTCAAACACTTTCCGACCAAATTGAATCCCTCCTTTGCAACTACTATACATGTGAACCAATGTGTTTAGAACATGATTATTCACATCGAAACCAAATTTTAACAACGACCCATGCACGGACATGCCTAAATTCAAGTCCCCAATGCCAGCACAGGCCTTTAAAACAAATGGGTACGTGAAATTATTAGGTAATACTTTACATTCAAGCATGAAATTGAAAACCCATAAAGCTTTAGACTTTAAGTTCCTAGTTTGAGCATAAGCTTTGATGACAGTGTTAAAAAGGAAAGCATCATAGTAAAGAGTGTTTGAGTGGGGTGAAAAGAGGAAGCACTGGGCGTAGTCAATCGAGTTGAGGTCAGAGGATTTGGATGCAAAATTGGTGAGAATTAAAGGGTTATTTTGGAAACCCAATTTGAGAATTTGGGTATGGATTTGGAGGAGGTTTGTGAAGGTGTTGCATGATTGGAGGAGAGTCAGGCAGCCGTGTTCCGCCGCAGCTCCTTGGTAGCTGCTGCTGCTGGTGACTGATGTTGTGAGTGAACGGAGGAGGATTAAAAGCTTGGTTTTTGGGGTTGAAGATAGCATGAATAGACGTTGAAAGCAAATTCATTGCTAGCTTTTGCAGTCCATCAATCAATGACAGTGAATCTCATCGATTAGTTACACTTGTATCGTTCTCGAAAATGAGCAGAGACATAAAGGAGGAAAAACCCCAGTTCCCATACTTCAACACTGAATTACCATTCCACGTCAGTATTGCTTTTTGATGCCACGTGGCTGGTAGATCGACTGCCACGTCACCTTTTCTTGTCTCCCCGCCCCCCCCCCCCCCCCCCCGGGTCAACTATAGAGAGACAGAAATTTCTCTCAAACTTCCCACCAATTCGGAAAGACAATACCACTATCAGGAAAAAGAAAAGGAAAGAAAATGAGAAGAATTTTATCAATATCTTCGCTTCTGAATCAGGGGATTGTCCAACGAAGAGTTTCAAATAAGTATCTCATCCTTGCAATTCGTCCATATTCAGAGGATCTTTCTTCCCCAAAACCTCCAGGTTCCTATGCTTGATTTTATTTTCATATTTAGTTCATTATCGTCTTCATGCTATATTTGGTTAAAAACTTGAGGAAGGCATTTCCCAAAATTGAATTTTTTTGCGACCTTAGCTACAAATTTTGGATTTTGAAGTGAGGCGCCTTTGTTGGGTATGATTGGTCTAGTTTGTTTGTGTCTAGGAAGTAGGAGTTAGAATAGCAAATAAAAAAGGATTTAACCTTTTTTGGTTTTTTATGAAAAGGTTAGACATGTGGGGAAAGAAAAACGTTAGATTATTAACTCTTACAAGCAGAAACATTTTTCTATGTTGGACTGGATAAACTAAGCAAGATAATGCTTAATAAACCTCCGTTTTATGCTTTAGTGTTATGCTTCAGGACCTCTATCGCATTTCTGCAACTTGGTGGAGCAAGGGAGGCTGCAGCATGATCCTTACCAAGAAAGGGTTGCTTTGGCATTGGAAAATTTGCTTGGGAGGTTGGAACAGTATGAAAAAGATATGGAGGAATATCATGTATATTTTTCACTCTAATTTAGTGATGTACCATTCATTTTTGTAGTGATTATTCTGTTACCATGACATTTTGTTTGTAAAATTTGGCATTTAAACTTCCTATTATAGATTAAGCTAGCTGAGTGGGAGAAACACAGGGAGAATGAGCGGCGGAGGCTTTTGATGGAGGAAGCTGAGCTCAAGCAGCGTGGGGGCCTTTGGACATCAGTTAAAAGTCGTAGGAGTAAACTTTTAGAAAGATGGGCATTCCGGTGAGGGATGCTGCTTCTGTTTTTATTAACAAACTACAAATGAAACATATGGATGGAAATCCAAATCTGTTCGTTGTTTAGTTCTTTTTGATATTGTGAAGTTTCATTTGACTCAGGAGAAAATCTGAAGATATAGAACCTGGAGTAGGTAAGTGGGTTTCATACCTCAATCGTGAGAAGAAGTTGGATTCACTTGTTGGTCGTCGTCCTACAGCTCCTGCAGCCCCAAAAGGACTGTATATATATGGGAATGTTGGAAGTGGTATGTTGCCAAATTTCATTGATGAAGTAAATGTGAATTGTGAACCAATAATCAGACCAGAAAAAATTGGAAATTTTGTTTCTCATTTTAATGGGTTTTATCTCCCTGTATGTTGTTTCCATAATTCTTTCAGTGTGAACAGACTGATGGTAGAAATTTATTAACTTCAGCTCATTTTCTGTAGGGAAGACAATGCTTATGGATATGTTTTATGGTGCCACTGATGGAATAGTTAAACATCGTCGAAGGTTCCATTTTCATGAGGTAAGCCATTTCTTGTACTTGTCTTGAGTATTCTCATACTTGAATCTGTAATAATTCTATAGAAGAAAGCTATTTTACTGTTGCTGAGACACAAAGGGAGCATTGGTACCTGGTATTTTAGTAGTTATCCTTCTAAACTGCGGTCCTCCCTGCCCAAAGAATAGGCTCTTCTTGTGCAATGTGCTATGGCATAAGTTGTTATGGTTGCTAGTTTCTCAAATAAGCATGTGTTGATAGGGGACACAGTTTGAGTAGTTTGTACTCTTTTTTTTAAAAAAAAACACGTGGTAGTTACAATTGCCTTTCACATTGGCAGGCGATGCTTAAAATAAATGAAGATATGCATAAGTTGTGGAAAAATCAAGTTGAGGAAAAGTCTTTGCAGTCAAGCATATCTTCTTGGATTATGAATCTTCCCTTTGATATGAAAGCCAAGGAGTGGCTAGCTGATGAAGAAAAGTATAAACAAGAGGTTCAGATGAAAAACATTCTTCTTGCAGTAGCAGATAAGTTTCTTGTTGACAGGCAAGCAGAAGAAAGAGGAGCTAGCATTCTTTGCTTTGACGAGATACAGGTAGTGTGTTTCATTGACATTTTAAGCAAAATTTGTGAACCCTTGATGCTGGTTGGCATGACCATTGGTTAAATCTTTGACAATCACAGTTTGACAGTTTCTTTTTAAATTATTCAATATACGAAGAGTAGAAACTGCCAGTTTGGTCTCTGACAAGAGAATGAGAACCTTCTATTTTTTTTATTGTATATAGCAATGAGTCTAAGTTTCATTCCTATAGGAGCATTGATGACTGTTCTTCACCATGTGCTACAGAATGTTGGTCAAACCAAAACCAGTTTTCAGAATGCATAACTCATGATATGACTTGAACTTTTTTGCTATCTATTACAGACTGTTGATGTATTTGCTATTGTGGCCTTATCTGGAATTCTAAGCAGATTACTTAGTACTGGAACTGTTCTTGTTGCCACCAGTAATCGAGCACCAAAGGAATTAAATCAGGTGTTTTGGAAAACTTCAATTCCCTTTCAGCCTATAGATTTGTATGACTTCAATTGTACCCAGTTAACAATTGATGAGCTTTCCCGTTCTCCCTTTTTCTCTTTTTTTATTTTGCTCATGCAGGATGGCATGCAGCGAGAGATCTTCCTAAACTTCATAGATAAGTTGGAAGAACATTGTGAGATCATTTTGGTTGGAGGCGAGATTGATTATCGCCGACTAATAGCACAGAGGCCTATAGACAGGGTGATGTTTCATGCTTCTCTATGTGGATACTGATTTTTTTTCCTTGCTTTCCTTTGACATGGACAATTGTTTTTCTTTCTTCATCCCTAATTGTAGATAATAATTTTCTTTTCCTAATTTAGGAAAACTTGAAAATCTATTTAGTGGTTAAATTGAGAACTGTGTACATGCAGGTTCATTATTTTTGGCCTCTAGATGGTACTACTTCAGAGGAATTTGAGAAAATATGGTGTCAGGTTATAAAACAGGCTGGAGGAACAGTCACATCTAATACTGTTCCAGTGATGTTTGGAAGGTATTTGTTAGACTAATGGCATTGGTTTGCTTTATCAATCCATTTTAAACATGTGTATTTTTCTTTACATCAGGAAATTGGAGGTTCCTGAGAGCTGTAATGGAGTAGCACGGTTCACATTTGAGTATCTATGTGGTCGGCCGGTATTATACTTGGCTTATTATGAGTTCATAACTTATTCTCTCTCTTCTTGATTCTCTGGATATGTGCTTTCCCAATCTTCTTGTGAGACTTATTAACAGCATATGACTTTTTTCAACCCATTCACTGTTGACTGATCTGATATTTAGGGTGCCTTCACTATCCAGAGCTGAACATTGTAAAACATATGTAAAAGCAAAAGCCGAGAGAAAAAAAATAATATTTAGGTCAGAATAAGATGCGAATAACTGGTATTAGTGAGATTAATCTGTGTGTACCACAAAGATGGCAAGATATGAGTGGTCTAAGTTCCTCAAAGTTGGAAAGCAGCCAAAAGAGGTTCCCTAGAAATTGAGACACAAATATTCTTGGCTGAAAGAAAGGCAGTTGCCTTTCATAACAATTCCCATTAGTAGAAAGCTTACTGATCAAAGTGATCAAACAATGCTTTCCGTGCTGTTTGTGTGAGTTGTTTTAGTTCTGAACAGCTCATGTCCCTCTCTTGAATTAACAACATAAGTTTTCAACATTTTATAAAATTGGCAAAAACAACATCTATAAAAACCTGAACATCTTTATGATTGGTTCTTTTCTGCTAATTTATCACTTTCAATTATCTGCAGGTAGGTGCTGCAGATTATATTGCAGTTGCAAAAAACCATCATACAGTCTTCATCTCTGATATTCCTGTTATGAGTATGCGAATCCGTGACAAGGTACCATTCTATACAAATAGCAAATAATGTGTAAGAGAAAGGGAATAGAATCACTGATAGCTTTTTGCTGCACTTCTTTATCCGATCATAAGTGACTGTATGTTTCCACTTCTCAGGCACGTAGGTTTATTACCCTCATTGATGAGCTATACAACCATCATTGCCGCCTATTTTGTTCAGCTGCTTCTTCTATTGATGACTTATTTCAAGGAACCGAAGAGGGTACACTTTTTGATCTGGAAAGGTAAGCCTTATATTTGCTTTACAATCATCCTTGAAAGATACATATATAAAAGAAAAAATAATAAAAAAGAAGAGGTTTTGACATGTGAAGCTAATTTACTCTTCCCTGTTCCCATTCATTTTGTTCCATTATTTCAAGTATTGGCACAAAATTCCAACGCAGCCTTGTTGAATGCACAGAGTCGGTGCTAATTCTTGAAAGAGAGCATTTAGCTCATCCAAATAGCCAAGCAATATAAACAAGCAGCATGCTTGAAACATGCACTAAGTACTTTAATTTGACAGTTGCAATTGCTGAATGTATATAAAGCATTCATGAAAAGGAATAAACTCCTTCATTGTTGGTTATCTGGTGATCTGGTCAAAAAGATCTGCTTGCAACTAGTTGAATATGCTAATCTGCTTGTTTCCAGTTTCCAGTTCGAAACAGAGACGGAGGGTGCAAAACTTCGCCGGGATGTTTTGGCAGAAGGAAGTGTGAGTTCAGGTGGTGCACCAGCAGGTATAACATCCATGCTATCTGGTCAAGAAGAGATGTTTGCCTTCCGCCGAGCTGTAAGTGTTCCTCTGCATGTTTCTGTCAAATGTAGATCCCCATTTTCTCTCTCTCTCTCTCTTCCCTCCTCACCCCTTGTTTTATGGGGAAGCAGAAAAGAGAACAGAGAAGATAGTTCCTAGGTTAGCAGAATTACAATAGATATACATCTATCTTTGTAGGTATCTCGCTTGATCGAAATGCAGACACCTTTATACCTTGAAGGAGTTTGTTTCCTTCATCCTTACTTCCAGAGGGAGCTCCGAAATTTCAGAAATTATAGTGCAAGCACCATTCAACACCAGGCATCCTCATGAGCAGTAGGTTTATAGTACTTGATGGCCGCTACCTATAATTTTCGTATTTGTGATAATAATGTGTAAAATTTTTCAGATAACCTGTTGGACTTGAATTCATTTATTACTTCTCTTCAAGAGAATTACTGACACTATGGAATAAGATTATATTAATAGCATGTTTATTGTTACCAGCGGCTTTTCTTCTTTGAGTATAATCATGACATATAGTTAAAACAGAGTTCCATGCTGAGAGCGCAGAGTTCATCTCTTTCTGCTATCATTTTGCAGGGTTTGGGTTAACCTGGCTTACTAGTTTTCTCAAAATTATCAACTTGACAAATGTTCTGCTTTTGGTTCTTGATAACACAGCTTTGTTTCAAACTTGGAAATTGAAATTGATTTAATAGTTTCTTTTTTTTCTTTGGCTCCTTAAAACTTGTCGGGGATTGAGATTTATCTCTCTGCTACCCCTTTCAAGATCATCAGGAACGTAGCATACAAAAAAAAAAGGCCTTATTTGAAGAGTATGGTGATATATTCTTATTAATCTTGGTAATGGCTCTGAAATACAGAACCAACAACACCTGATAGTTCACTTTATTCTAGTAATACAGAGTGGTAATCTACAACTTTTTTGTGTTCATGGCTGCAAGGGATCCTAAGGTAGATGCTCTTAAACTCTAGCAAAGTTACTTCAAATCCTGCAAAACAGAAAGGAAAAAAAGAGAATCATATATTCATTTCATGTGTTGTTTTGATGCTTGAGAGTATAATTCATCAACAAATTTGAAGGATCATAATTCAGTACTGTGCATATTCAACATTAACTCTGGCATCAAATTTTGAGATGGCGTCGAAGGCTTTGTTTGACAGCTGCATGGTTACGGGGCAACGATCTTCTGTGCAACGATCAACAACCTCCACAACTATGGATCTACCTTTGCATGGCCGCTTTGGGCCGCTGATGCACCTGATCCTGTACTTCCTACCACATGATGCTCCATTATCCCATAACCCATCACTCACCGCAGCAAAGAGCCCACCCGGAGGGAACTGATCCTCGTTGTAGCCATTGCATTTGGTTGCTTCATTGATTTAAGACAGATCAATTCATACAAGGAAAGAAAGAATATTACTATTCCAAGGTGACGAATATAAGCAGGAAAAATGGTCGATTTGCACTTTCGAACATGCCACAGAAAGGGGAGAAGGCACCTTTTAAAAGACATAGTTTACATTATTTGCGTGCAAAAACTAACCGGCCAAACATGATTAAAGAAATTACTTAGACTTAACCTAATGATTGGTTAAGTTTGAGGAAGCCTTGGATACTATATCACGTATCCTTTAGTCCTTTTGCAATCAATGCTACAAATGCATGGCCAAGAGCAGTGAGTATAAGATGCAAAACTCAAAAGGGTAGTGTTTCTACTTACGCAAGTATGGAGGATCATACGCCTTGGCCGTCCCAACATCCCCTAAAACACAAATTACATCAAAAACTATGCAATACAACAACAAAGTTTGCAGCATTGTTGACCTCATTTCTTGCTAGTTTTGGTTCTACTATATCTGTATCTCTTTTGACTCGCTTTCTTTGTCATGGGAAAAATTCCCTCTCGCGACCCTCTATTTATACTTCGCATTGAAGCATGCCTGAATTGTGATTGTTGCAGTTGACGTAGTGTTTTACTCTAATTTGACTCTCTTTTTTATGTGGGTAGTTGCGCGGCTGTGGCACATAGATTAACGTCACGACTCACGAGTGCTATCACTTTGAAAGTTCTTTTCTTTTCTGATAAACACACGGTCCTCATTTCCTGTTACATTGCTGGTTTTCCATTATATGGTGCATCAGATCATGAGTATCCTGGTAGGGCAGAAGGTTTTTGGAAGCTTACGGCTGCTAAAGTTGGATTCTAGCACACCAAGTGCCACTGGAACTATAATTATTTGAACAGATAAAAGGATATTGGATGTTGCTTTCTTTGAAGAGTTTCACATGCTGAATTTGGTTTTAGAAGTGATAAAGCCAGAAGGTGAAACACACGAACTTGTACCTATCTACATCTAAAAAGCAGTCAACCCTTTGTTATTTCTTCGGTTCTTTTTTCAGCATTTGCCTTTCAAACTGCCCAACTTTGCGTCTCTTCTATGTTTATTTGACACCAAACCATCATCCTCCTCTAGTGATATGATCACCAAGAAATAAATAAGCTTGTGCAAGTTAAATGATGAGAAGCCACAAACTAGAATAGTGGCCTGCTATCCAATGATATGAAGGGTTTTTTATTGCGCATGGGAATTGAAACCTGATATGGATACATGTCACTTTACTCACTTCGGCTACTTGCATTCCTGGAAAAAATAATGGATTCTTTCTACGGGCCTCAATAGAAAATTGATTCTGGTTCGATCTTTGCTTATCAGATAACTATTCTGCCACTAACTCTACTTAAGATAACCCCAAGATTACTAAGTTTGAAGCTAGCAACAGGTGTTGCTTTCTGGTTCATCCATTTCATAGCCAACTTTGGCTCAGTATTACATGTACAGATATAGCGAAACATGATCAGCTCCAAGGTTCTGTTTGGTAATAAAGACCGAAGGAAAGAGTGAAAGGGTGATAAAAAATATCTTATTCACAAATACAGGAAGGGAGATGTGGCCGGGGTGTGTAGTACAATATTTTCTTGATCACACATGGAATTGTCAACAAAAGGATGCTCCTTCATGTTATTTTCATGATGTTCTTCATCTTCATAACAAATCAAATGTCAAGCAAAGAGACCATTCATTTATTGATAATTACCTAACCACATCCACTTTCATCCAGTGAAGTTAGAATTTTTTATCCCATGAAACGTGCAGCAGAGAGGGAAAGCAAAGTATAGAACCCTAAAGCATCAAAGCCTAAGTCTCCTTGTACTAGCTCGGATGGTGTGGGTGGCATTGGTTTGAGCACATATTCTACATTTAATTCTTAGATGTTGTCTTTTGTATAACAAACTAATTAACTATATATATATATATATATTCTTTCTTTATACATATCTTTCAAAAAGTAATATTTTTACTAACTCTATTGTTAAATTTGAGATAAATAATATTGAAATATTTTATGTACCGTAATAAAATAAAATAGATTTATTTTGAAAATTTACATTATGTGATGTATAGACGATAGAATAATAATATTAATATTTTTCAAACTACAATAATTCAAAGAAATTGTTTTTTTATGAGTGTAGGAAGAAAATTAGATAGGCACCGGATTCCCTATGATCTTCATCTTATTAAGGAAAAAGTGGGATTAAACAACCTCAATAAAGGTGAATTATTGGATTCTTTGAAATGGAAAACAAAAAGGGTTTCCTTTATTCTTCTGTTTTAACCTTTTTCCTGCTGGCATTCGTCAAAAGCAAATGCTTACAGGACACCTCCACCGGCCCAATTAAGGCATATCCTTTCTCTTTCCGCCATTTTTTATGAAAAGAAAAAGGAGGGGAAAATTGAAGATTTTTAAAGTAAAAAAAGCAGGACCATTAATTAAAATGATACAGTTCATTTTATAATATGTTATAATAAATAGTAATATGATAGAATGACAAGGTCATGTAATAGTTTTATTTTTTACATTAATATCACTTTAACATAAAAATAACAAAAATTATTTTAATTAATAATAATCAATTACAAAAATTTATTTTTTTTAAAATTAAAATATAACAATTGGATTAAAAATTTATTTAAATTATATAAATTAAAAATATACCAATGTAATTACCCGACAATGGCTTTTTAGTGTCTTTGATTGCCTTGGGATTCCTTGTGGAATTAGTATCCTATCACATGTTTGAGAATTTAAAGTTGCTTTGAGGTACCTTTATCCCCTAATTAAATCAAACATTACTATTAGGCATAACCCTTTTTCCTTTTTCTTGTGGTCAAGAAAGTATTCATTTTCCTTCATGATTCTTTATAAATAATCACCCAACTGTAAGGTAACAATTCAAAGGGAGCCTAAAATTGGAGAGCCAGAAGATATCCCTGATTCATTCTCCTGTCATCTGGAATGAAGAGAAGAGTTGTTCAATGGCTCTTCTTCATCACTTGTTCCAATGCCCTCTTACACTCCTTTTGTGAAAGTAGGGCTTTCACCTCACCAGGAGCTGCAGCTCATGCTGGTATCAAGCCGCCATTGATGAAGGAAAAACAACCCAAGAGTAAGCTTTCGACATTAATATATATACGTATTGTCATTAATATTGTTAATTAATTAATCCATATTTTTGGCAGATGTAAATAGGAGTCAAAGAACGTTTAATGGTTTACATGAAGCACTTTACCTGAGGGACGTTTGGAAAGAAAAGAAAGTTATTGATCACAACAAGAAAGGGAAGGGAACTTATGGCGGTGGAGATCTTCTTCGTCCTCGTGGCAAGAGAAGTGGAGCAAACTCTTTGCTACTAAAACCCTCTTCCCTCCTCTTAGTTGTGCTCAGATATGGGATACTTGGGTTGCTCTCTTCTATGTTCTTGTACTGATAGCTCGGTGGTGATGCAGTGATGCCTAGTGCTCCCAAATATGGTGTTAAGTGTTAAGCTTCGCTTTGATTTTTAATGACAAATGTTAACGAAATGTTATTTATAGTAAATAGCAGACAGTTAAATGTGATAAATTTTTAATGTATTAAAGTGAATATTTTGATTTAAATATTATAAAAAAATCTCTTAAATTATTGTATTTTATTGTCCAGAAAACTTCTAACCTCTGTATTCACACAAACTTTAAACTCTTTAACAGAAAATTAATCACAATCATACTGAATGTTAATCGATATTTTCTATCATATGGTAATTTGTTTCACTAAACCCAAATCTGTATATTATATATTACTGTTGAAACAGTGACAAGTGCAATGCGACCCATAAACGAGGTAGGCAGCAAAGCCTCTCATTATGTCTGTGTACATTGCCCTGTAGACAATATAGTCCATTGGAGTGCACCAAGAAAATACAGCACAAATATACACTCATGACCCAGCTACAAGCTAAAGGATATAAGAAGACATCATAGAAAACAGCAGCTCCAGAAATCAAAATCTAGTCTCCACCAAGCAGAAATCCTGCTTTGCTTATCAACACCGGATTTAGTAAGAGCATCTGCAAATGTGTTTCCCTCCCTCAACGTGTGCACGATAAAATACATCCCCAGTGTATTGAATTAGTGCATCAATTTCATTGAAAATGGCCCATTTGTTCCTAGGCCTCGTACGTATCAGCATATACACCCAAGAAATAGCTACCAAGGAGTCGGACTCATGATAAGTTTCTTAGGGCCTACAAATGGGGACAAAGAGAATAGCTACAGGGCATGTCTAATCGTCGTGATCTCTGCGTAATTGGAGTCTTGAATGCCTAGGATCCAAAAAATACACCAATAATATATATACCTATCAAAGTCGTATAGAACACCCCCCCTATTCTATAAGCTCATGCTTGTGTCACGTGTTGAGACTTTTGAACTCTTGGGGCGTGATACTTACCTTAGTAGAACCATCGACATTAAATTTGAACTCAGCGACACCAAGGGGCTGTCATGACACATTAAGGCACTTGTGCAATGAGGCACACCTTATGTGATATGTAACCCTGTTGACCACCATATATCACAATATTTGATAGTCAAATCATTTCATATATTATGTGAATAAAAAATATGAATAAACATTGAGTATGATAGTTAATTTTTTATTAAATTAAGAATTTGTATAAATACAAATTAAAAAATAAAATTTCTTCAATTATAATAAAAGAATTTGTATTTCTCCACATAAAATGTAATAATTAAAAGGTAATTATTTTTATTTAAATTAAATATCTTTTAATATATAAATAATAATTGCCTGTTAGGCAATTATTAACAAAATCCATTTAATATGATTATCATTAAACATGATGTCTCAACTAATTCCAAATCATATGAATATGATAGAGGAGGATTTCATCTCTCCCTTCTTTTGAATATAACTAGTCTACTGTATGTGCGATGTCCTTGGAATAGTAAAAAAAAATTTCAATTGAGTTGAAAATACTTTGTGAAATAGATATGCAATAATATAATTGTTGGTGTACATTAACGTGTGTAAAATATGTAATTGTTATTATTATAGTCATTATGGTGATATTTGTGGTAGTGTTTTCATATAAAAATACACTTATAAATAACCTTAGCACAAAATAAAACTTTAAATAAAATTTTCAAGCCTACGATATAAAAAAAATGAAAGGTGAAAAATGGTGAAAAATCTGAAAACATGTAACTCTCGATAAATTTAACAAATCACATATTTTATATATAAAAAATAAAAAAAATATAAAACAAAGAAAAAAAATTTAATCCAAATTTAACTCCATCATATCTCAGGTCTAGGTCTTAGAAACCCAATCATAAATCCAATCCATCAGACTTCAAGCTCATATCTCCTAAACTTAATCACGTGTAAAGACAAAAATCCTTCAAACTTAACCACCCTCAGATCTCAAGTTCACGTCTCAAAAATCTTACCCCTTTAGACCTGAAGCCCACGTCCCAAAAATCTAACCATGTGTGAAGCCAAGAACCAGAATCTTGAAGCCACGTAGAGAGTCGACGGAGATAGGAAGAATAGAGTAACAAAGCTATACATAGGTCGAAGAAAAAACCCTCCATTAAGCTCAAAGCAAGCCTAAGCCGAAAAACCCAAGTAAGTAAAAGTCTATAAGCTTGAGAGTGCCAAGTATCAAGGCAAGAGGTCTATCAGCCTTTGAGGCTTGCTTTAAATATAGTTGTAGATAGAAAAGAAAAACTAATTAACTTAAACTTTAAAATCTCCATTTTAGTTTAAAAAAAAAACTATTTATGTGATCGTCCAAGGACAACTAGACTTTTTGTTTTTAGGCCTACTTGTCTCCATGCTCTCCACTAGGAGCAACCCACGGTGAATATGGCTCCCATAGCCATCAGGTCCTAACTGCATTTAATGCACCTTGGGGTTTTTTTTTTTTCCCTAGCTACTTATAGAAATAGTTGCTTAATTGTCTTTAAATTTGGCCTCTGCAATACTTGGTTTACGTTGTTTTGGCTGATACTTGATTACTTTTTCTGTTTATAGTCTGAACTTATGTTCCTTAATTGATTGCCTTCATTTATCCTTATGTTTTCCAATCTTCTGTCAATTGATGCATTTGGATATAAAACAAAAAAACAAAAAAGTGGAAAAGAAATGAAATGGTAATGGTAGGTGGGAGACGTGGTCGACCTGAGGTCCAGGTCATGCATCGTTTAAGCCCCTAATAACTTTCTTTAACCCATTATCACTCTCCACTAGACCTTAATTATGGATAAGTAATCAATCTTATCAGTTTCAGAATGTGGATGACCAAGACCAAAAGAATCTTCACAGTAAATATCTGGGATACTTGCAATAACTTACTCTGATTAAATCATTAATGTAAGCCTGTGTCTAGAGTGTTCTCCAAACCACATGTACCCTCGTCCCTCCTTGTGAGTCTATAAAGAGACGTAGACGTCTGACTACTTGTAAGTTCAAAACTCCTTAATCTTGCCTTGTTCTCAAAGTCCTTACTTCGCAAGACTATCCTTTTTATCCTTAAGAATTGTCAAATTCTTCTTGTGCTTGCTTGAGGTATGCGCACTTTTCTTCTCCTATTGTACATATATGAATGTCTAACTACTCTCTGTAAATAGAAGAAGTTTATGATATGAAAAAGAGATTACAAAATTGAGTTTAGTTTGGTTAAAATTAACACTTTATTATTTTTTAGTCTTCAATCTAATTAATTGATTAGCAAAGCTATTATGTTTGTTACTTTGAGGTAGGGACGAGAGATGGAGATTACTACAAAGAAATCGACCATGGTGTATCCTGCTGAAGAGACATCGAAGCATCGGCTATGGAGCTCAAACTTAGAACTACTGATGACACTGCATCATGTCCCTACGGTGTACTTCTTCAGACCAAACGGTTCTTCCAATTTCTTTGATGCTCAAGTGCTTATGGAGGCTTTAAGCAAGGTTCTCGTTCCATTCTACCCCATGGCTGGGAGGTTGGCAAGGGATGAAACGGGAAGAATTGAGATAAATTGCAACGCGGAGGGAGCTTTATTCATCGAGGCTGAAACTGATGCTGTGATAGATGACTTGATTGGGGATACCATTCACAGTTCAGAGCTTTGGCGTTTAGTTCCCACGGTTGACTATGCAGCAGATATTTCCTCGTATGCACTCATTTTGTCACAGGTATACACTAGTCGAAAATTAGTCTTAAGCTTTGATTGCTTCAAATTCTAAGAAGTTTAATGGTTTGAATGTTGTAAATTTTCGTAGGTCACAAAATTCAAGTGTGGAGGAGTCTGTCTTGGGATCGGATTACAACACACTTTGGCAGACGGTCCAGCTGGGATTCATTTCGTCAACAGTTGGGCTGAATTGGCACGAGGTCTTCCCCTTAGTGCCGAACCTCACATTGATAGGTCTCTCCTTCAAGCTCGAGACCCGCCAACTCCCACATTTCACCATGTTGAGTACGACCCACCTCTTTCCATGAATACTGATCACGAACCCCAGTCAGATCCTGAAACAACCGTGTCCATCTTCAAACTCACACCCGACCAGCTCAACACCTTGAAAGACAAGGCAAACAAAGACGGTAATGCTGGCAACTACAGCACTTACAACAGCCTGGCGGCCCATATATGGCGTTGTGTGAGTAAAGCACGATGCCTTGCGGATGATCAACCGACCAAGCTATACATTCCAATTGACGGGCGGTCCAGATTGCGTCCACCTCTCCCACCAGGCTATCTCGGAAACGTAATCTTCATGGCTGCAACGATTGCTCCAAACGGTGATATCCAATCAGAGTCATTTCCGGATACCGCAAAGAGAATCCAGACAATATTGAAGCGACTGGACGATGAGTACCTAAGGTCGGCAATCGACCACATGGAAACAGTGCCCAACGTAAGGGCTCCGGTGCGAGGAGCCCGAGGCTTCCAATGCCCAAATCTGAGCATCAACAGTTGGGTGTGGTTGCCCATCTATGAAGCAGATTTCGGATGGGGTTGTCCCATTTGGCTAGGTGCAGCCAAAGTCTCCCAAGACGGCAAGACATACGTCCTACCAAGCCCCGTTAAGGATGGGAGCTTGTATCTGGTCACATGCTTAGACACCGCTCACATGAAAACGTTCGGGCAGCTTCTGTACGAAATCTAAGAACCATATATTCAGTCCAACAGACGAAAAATAAGAGGAGAATTTCCATAGAACCAGAGCAGCCCTACACGAAATCTCATATGTACCACTTTCCTACTTTTGTTAATGTCGTTTTGTGTTTGATTTTGACAAAACAAATGACCTCGTCATTGGTTTGTTTTCCTATGCTGTCTTAGATCGGTTTTTAATACTATTTAATCTTTTAGACATGTTTGGTGCCCCTTTTTGTCTAAGAGGATGGACCATGCTATATCGGTATAAAATTAATTAATTTTATATATAATTAATATTTTATTCAATCAATTATTGAGTTTAAGAATTTATTTATTCTCGTTACCCTCATAAACTTTCTTATCATTCTAATATGATTCTAATATTATTTTTTTCAAAACATATTTAACAATTAAAAGTATCAAACAAATAATTAGATGTTTTTAATTAATTTAAGTTTAAAAATTAAATCTTCATAATTATTTCAACATCGATACAAGTGAATACATTCATGATTCGTAAGCAAAGGGGCTTACAACACAAATACGATCTATAATTAATTGTTGAGTATGAATTAATTCATTTATTTGTAATTGATAATTTTTGACAAATTTTTACCTGAAAAATGGCAAGGGTTTTTGGTCTTCCACGGCATTGACGTTTTTCGTGTGCAGAATCAAAACAAGACCTACAAAAAAAATCTAACAAGATTTTACGTAGGCCAATTGATGTGATGGAGCTTACATCAGCAGTGGAAAACTTGTGTTCGTCAAAATAACCATCGAATCAAATTTCAACAAATCTATTTGCATTAATTATACAAGCCGACTGCCTTTTATTGATATAGATACAAAGTTAAAATCAATTAATATTACTTGATTAAAGACATTTTATGAATTTTTTCTAAAACTTATGTCATGTGATAAAAGGGTTAGAAAATTAATTTGTGTACTTTAAGGAGTGAAAGGGTGAGTTAGTCATAAGAGCATGCATTCAGGGGCAGAGCATCCCTAGGGGTTAAAGTTTTTGAAATTTTTTAAATATTATTTATTTTTTCATAATTTTTAAAAATAATTTTTTATTAAATAAATAATATACTTAAAAATGATAAAATAATTTTATAAATTTTATTTAATTTTATTCAAATTTTATTTTTTGTAAATTTTTTAAATTTTTTTATCTATATTTCTCTTTTTTCTTTTCTATTCCATTATTGTGAAATTATATAAAGATAAAATTTTTATTTATTTAATTAATTAATTTATATTATTATTATTATTTATCTTTTTTAACTCTATTCTATTTACTCATATATTTTAAGTTTTTATAAATTTTTTTTAAAAATTTCTACGAATCATCAATCATTTTTTTTAGTTATATAAGTGATATCTCTTACTTGTCATGGATTTTATTTTTTATTATGTGGATTTTATTTTTAATAATTTTAATTTTTAAAAATTATTATATATGTAATTCTCAAATATAGGTTTTAGTGTTGCATTATTAGTAATTGTTTAAAATTTCAGTAATATATTATTTTTATTAATCTTAATTATATAAAAAAAATTACTTTAGTATATGTTTTTAATATGCTTTACGTTTTATATTTAGTTAAAAGTAAATTATCTTGAGTATAAGAAGAAATTATTAATTATGTATATTATATTTAACTATTTATATTTTATGCATTATAGTTTAATATTTAGTATTATAAACTTAAATATAAAAAATAAAAATATTAGATGTTAACTACATTAATTTTTTAATAGTTTATATTAAAAAAGATAAAACTTTAAAATAAAATGAATGATAAGTATATTACTAATTTAATTATTTATATTAAAAAAGATATTATTATTGTCGAACAAAATTTTTTTAAAATACTATTATAAGTTTTTTTTTATTTACATGTTATACAATTATTTTTTATTATAAATTTTTTAATTATTAATAATTAAGTTTAATATATTAATTTTAAAAATTTTTAATTTTTAATTTTTTTAATTTTTGATCTTCTGATAAAAATTAGTTAGCTCCGTATATACATACATTGATTATTTAACCCCGAAATTGTCATAAATTAAGGCATGGACCCCTAAACACTGCCAACCTTTTCTGCTTTCCACACTTCGGCTCTGCCCCTCCTTGGAATTGAATGGCGTCAGAGAAGTGGACAAATAGCTTTTTCGTAGAGGAGGTTTGATGGTTGGAATGTGAGGCTGTGGATGTGCGGATCATCTCCTGAATCTTACGAACTGATCTCGTTGAGCCTTTTGCCTTTCGGATATCAATGAGTAGGAGACTTGTTTCTTCTGCCTGTACTCATTGAATCGTACCTGCAAACGAAAGGAGTTGGGAAGTAATTTAGAGAATTAAGCCCATGCTCATTAACTGGCTGCAAATTTGTACTAATATGCCACGTGTGTTAGCCCTCGTTCCCTCCCAGTCAATGTCACGTCGGGAAACGGTCAAGTTTGGTGGAAGTGCTAAGCTGGAGAGAGAGAGCCGGACAGAGAACCGTTCTCATCAGAGAGACCAATGAAATGGTGGGATGTTGGGAGACGTGGTTGACGAGATTTTGAGGTCTGAACAGAAACAGCATTTTCCCTCGGCACTGTTGTGTGTGCATGTGATGAATCATTAACGTATCCAATGAGAGAGAGAGACAGAGAGAACCGAACTGAGGGCATATTTCTTCTGCTTTGTAGTTTATTTCCTTCAGACCTCTTGCACATGTGCATGTAAAAATTCTTTACAATTGTTTATTTTTCCCCAAATTTGGCTTATGCTACCAATAAGACCAACATACCATCTATTACTTATCAGAATAACACCAAAGCTCTGAGGACTAAATTTGTACCCAATTACCCCGGAGAGAAGTAAGGAGTGGAGATTGAATGTCATGTTGATACAGGTTTGTGTTATCTTACATGATTGTCGTCATATGCACAATGTTGTTTCTTGTTTTGGGTTGTGTGTTGGTATATAGCTCATCGGTGTACAGGCTGCCGGATGTGTGAAGCTTTTGGTGTTCTCAGAGCCTTTTTTTTGCAAGCCTTAGGCTTGGGATATTGGGTGGTAAGTTTTGTCTATACTTTTTTTTTCTGGGTCTGTTGTTTTGTTTATTCTGCATATTTTTGCTGTAAGCAGGAAAGAGGGTTTTTTGGGGTTTCTGGGTAGGCTCTATTGTTGTGTTTTTCTTCTTGATCTGGTGCATATTTAGGATGGTAGACTGGGTTGCCTAGGGAATGCCTGTTACAGTTTCACCTTTAGATTACTTTGTTGGGTGTCCGCTGTTTTGGGATGTAATTTTCTAAGGGGAAGAATATATTCCCTTCCGTCTTAATGAATGCGTTCTGAATACCTCCAAAGAAAAAAAAAGAAGTGAGGAGTGGCATTGGGTTTGGGGCTGTTTGGAAAGAGGAAGGGAGACTTTAATTGGCGAGATATTGTGACGATGGTTTTGATTTAGTAGTATAATAGATGACAAGGCGTGGGTATGTAGGTTTCGTGTGTTTCACATTGGTTATGTTCATCTGTCATGATCCAAGGTATGTCACACCCATAATAATTGCGGACAGAAACCTTTCAGAAAAAAACCTAAAGACCCTTTGACAAGCTTTGGCCTCCAGATACGATTGAGGTAAAAAATGGAGTTGAGACGAAAGAAAACTCTGATGAATGATTTAACAAGTCTTGGTCTTTTTCTTGTTAGTAGTTATGTATACGTATTCATATATTATATACGTATAATTCATAGAAGCTGAAACTACTTCTGTTATGTGGATTAGGTGGTTTCACAACTAGTTCTTAAAGTTGAAGATTGTTCAGGGAAGAATATTTTCTTCTCCACTTCTCCTCCTGCATCCATCAAACAAGATCTCGATTCCCAAGTTTTGTATTGTTTCGAGTGTTAGTTAAGAATTGCTCTAGATTTTATATGGGTGGCTCTCGGAGTGTACAAACTTTAATGAACAAATAAAACATATTTTAAAAAATTTTAATGATCATTACGTACTAAGTAATATTTATGATTAAATTTGAAGATATTTTTCTCTTTGAAAATTAAAAACACGAAAAGGGTACCATAAATCTCTAACATGAACATTATTGATTGAACAAATCTCACATTTTTCATTACCTATAACACTAACCAAATCGCTATGGCCATGGGATGGCTCATGGCTAATCCACATTGTATGGCATTTGAAGGGTATATGAAAAAACCAATCCCTTACTTGGTGCAAATGGGCTAAGCGAAAGAGTTGGATGAAGTGTTCGTGGACTTGGGTTTGTTGAGGGAATATATAAATTCCAACTTGGGCTACACCATTGTCTTCTGTCTTTGCTTTTTTATTTGAAATTTAACAAATTAAATCATTTAACTTTATTTAATCATGCCCCGAGTACTGCATTGCACTGCTTTATTAATTTAATAATCTTGTTCTTATCGTAATTGTAATTTATTTATGTTTTATGAAGGTGCTCGTGTGTTCACCACCCATCCGGATAACCTTAACTAACTGCACCGTGAACACTGTTGCCCTCTACCATATTACAAGGTAAGGATAGTAATCTTCTGCTTGACGTCCCTGTCCTGTTTTGAATTTATAGAGATTCACTGAAGTTTATCTAATTTGATTCCTTATAGGTGTAAAGATGGAGATTATGATAAAAGGGTCAACCATGGTACGACGTGCTCAAGACACTCCAAAACGAAGCCTATGGATATCTAACTTGGACCTGGTGAATATAAGAATCCATATTCGTACTGTATACTTCTACAAGCCAAATGGTTCTTCTAATTTCTTTCAGTCGCAACTGCTTAGACAGGCTTTAAGCAAGATTCTTGTGCCCTTCTATCCCGTAGCTGGGTGGTTGGGATGCGACGAAAATGGGAGGCTTGAAATTATATGCAGTGAAGAGGGAGTATTATCATACGCAATGCAGAGGGAGTATTATTCATAGAGGCTGAAACTGCTTCTGTTATGGATGACTTGATTCAAGATTTCAGCGATTCTTCAGAGATTTCGCAGCTAGTTCCTATAGTCGATTATTCAGGAGGAATGTCGTCTTATCCACTTCTCTTGTTGCAGGTAAGAGCAATCATGAAACAAAATCTTGGTTTCCAAGTTTTGTTGAATTACTCTAATCCTTATTCTATTACCTATAGCTTTTTTGAGTGTACAAATTACTTAATCCTATAAGACTAAATTTGATTTTGTCACCCCTATCTATATTTCCAGGTGTACAAGGGAGATTCTTTTCGTTTGCTGATTCTGAGTATGAATATTTGGTTGTGTAGGTGTTTTTGGTTTTGTGCTTGACAAGATCACCTCTGTCTGTTTGGTTGAGGTTTGCTAACCTCTTTTTGTTTGATGGGGGATATATATGCTGCTTTTCTGGGGAAGGCAGGGGTTGGTTTTGTCCCTGCAGATCTGATTTTTGTGTTTGTGCAGCTTTTCCTGGAGGCTATTCTCTTCCTTTTGGCTGTAGCTTTGTTTCTTTATGAATGAATTCTGCTTTGCAAAAAAAAAAATGTTTAAATTGTGTCAAAGTTATTTACTGTTAGTGAGACAACTATGGAATGCCACATGTTGGCTGCATGCACCAGCAGCATGTATGTGATTTAGTATGGCATTGATGTAACATTAATTTTACTAGGTAACTAAATTCAAATGCGGAGGAGTCTGTCTTGGAGTTGGATTTCAACATACTTTAGGGGATGGTTTATCTGCTCTTTCATTTCATCAATAGTTGGGCTGACACAGCACGAGGCTTGACTCCTAGCATTACGCCACACAATGATCGAACTCTTCTGCAGGCTCGGGTGCCCCCAACTCCTACATTTCACCATGTTGAGTACGACCATCCTCCATCTTTGAACAACTCAGCTTCCACTTCAGAATATCATCACACCTTAAGCCATCAGCCGTATCTATATTTAAACTCACGGTTGATCAGCTAAACACCCTGAAAGCCAAACCAAGTGAAAATGGAGACTCCACAAAATATAGTACTTACAAAATCCTAACTGCACATTTATGGCGTTGTGCAAGTAAAGCAAGAGGACTTTCAGATGTTCAAGTAACCAAGCTATTGATACCAGTTGACGGACGATCAAGATTGCATCCTCCTCTCCCACCAGGCTATTTCGGCAATACAATATTAATTGCTACACGGATTGTTCTAGCTGGTGATCTCCAATCAGAACCATTAATAGACACTGTAAAGAGAATCCATGAATCAGTAATACAGGTCGATGATGAATACGTGAGATCAGTACTTGATTACATAGAAAAGGTGCCTTATGTCAAAACACATTCTTTTCCATGTCCAAACATTGATATTGTTAGTTGGATGTGGTTGCCTCTTGGGGTCGTCCCACATACATGAGGCCAGCCAAGATCATCCAAGAAGGAAAATTTTGCATACTACCAAGTCCAACGGGTGATGGGAGCCTGTTTCTGGCGACACGCTTGGAAGCCTCTCACATTGAACTCTTCGAAAAACTTCTGTATGAATTCTAACAAAATGTCGAAGGGTGCCAGCACTCTTGTGGCCTAAATGCAGGATTTCGACCTTGTATTGAGCTAGACGTGGATAGTTGTGGAAAAGAAGAGTAGCGTTTCTTCAATAAGAAGACAAGGAAATTATTGACACTCTCGGTGTTGATTTAAAGTTGATTTCCAGATGGACTGTGTTTAGAGAAGGAGGAGCAGAAGACTTACTCTCGGTCAAGGAAGGGAAGGACACGTGTAATTTTGTTATAGTTTTAAAATATAGATTTTAGTTTTTACTGTTTTATAGGTATTAGTTACTTTTACCATTGTAATAAGTTAAAGTTAGTTGTTAGTTTGTTTACATCAGCTGGTTACCCTTGTAATAATTGATTCAGTAATGAAGAAAATCATTTCCCTCACACTGACTTTCCTCGATCTTTCTCTCTTATTCCTCTGCTGATTTTATCAGAAATGTTGGAGGACTATATACCAACCAATTATTTTTCTTAATTTTTGGTATTGTCCTTTGACAGCATAAACTTGTGCTGTTTCTTGTTTTAGGTGGATGTGGTTTTGGTTTCTTTCTTGTGCTATTTCTTTAGGGGTTCTTAATCTGCGCCACCGTTATGCCCTGTACCAGTGTGCATGGATGTTTCTGGTTTCTGCATGTTGTATAACCAAAAGCCTTCGGTTTCTGGTTTCTGCATATCGTATGCCCTGTAGGATTGCTGATGATTAACAATGCTGTTATGCTTTGTACCTCTCCCCTTTTGTAGCATGCTGTGCATCTGCATGACATGCATGCCTATTATGGCTTGTCTTTTGTAAGTCTACTTTGGGAGACCTTTATGCAAGATGTATAGTTCTGCCTTTCAAATAAATAAATAAATAAATGAACTTTTTCTAAATGTTTTACTTTAGTATGCCTGGGATATCTGGTCGTGTATCATTAAACAATTGCTAGAACATGAGTTTTTGAATGTCCATGGGTATGCCAAATCCACATTGTCCGAAAAAGCTTTTGAAAGGTATGTGAAGAAACAACCCTTACTTAATGTCTTCTGTTTATGTCCTTGTAGTGAACTTCTTTTTCACCCCCATCTTTCAAAGAGCATCAGCAAAGCTACTTGCTTCTCTAAAACCCTGTTTGGTGCAAGCTCCCTGGATAATCTCTTCCAACCTATGGATCTCCGCAATTAAGTTCCAATACTAACTTTTTTTAACCTTGGCTCTAGCTGCTGCCTCCTTAGCAATCTCCTTTAGCAGCTGATCCTCTTCTCCACATATGAAGCCTACTTGTTTGCCGATTGACCAAGTAATTTCCGCCTCATTCCTAATTGCTTCATTTCTATTTTCGAAATCCCCACTGGTTAGGAACTCATTCACCACTGCCTCATTCCTTTTCTTGTTCTTTCCCCTTTTAGTTTTCCTCCTTTTTTTCTTGAATATCTAGAGTTTGGTCTCCCTATTTCTCATCAGTTTCCCTTCTACCTTCCCCCCACATAATCTCCATTTTCTCGGTTTCTCTCTCTTGTTTTCTCCCTTTTCTCTCTCCCAGTTCTCCTTTTCTGCCTCCGTCTCGGAATAAAATCCCTCTCCTTTTTTAATTTGGCTTCCTTTCCCTGAGCTTGTGGCCTCATTCAATATTTATATATATATCTTTTCATTTCATATGCTGTCTTGTGCTTATTTCCTCAGCTTTGGGTCAAAAATAAAGCCATCAAACGACCAAATTTCACCATACCACCTTAACTAACACCTCTGCTTCCCTTTCCTGGTGGTTTTCAACAAGGAGAGACTTTTCAAGATTTTGAGCTTTGGGTTTCCTGTTAAATACAACTTCAAAGGTAGCCCTTCTACGAGTTAGTATTAAGAGTGAACTTATTTATCATTGCAGGTATCGTGAGGAAATGAAGATTACCATTAATGGATCAACCATGGTACGCCCAGCTCGAGACATGCCAAATCGACGTCTGTGGAACTCGAATCTGGACTTGGTGATATCAAGGTATCATGTTGCCTCGGTGTGTTTCTACAAATCGGATGCTTCTTCCAATTTCTTTGACACCCAATTGCTTAAGGAGTCTTTGAGTAACATTCTCGTCCCGTTCTATCCCATGGCTGGGAGATTGGGATATGATGAAAATGGAAGACTCGAGATAGTCTGCAACGCGGAGGGAGTATTATTCATAGAGGCGGAAACCGCTACTACCATAGATGACTTGGGCGATTTTGCACCGAGCTCGAAACTTGGGCAGCTGGTTCCAACAGTCGACTATTCGGGAGATATCTGTTCTTTTCCACTCGTTCTGTTACAGGTACAAATCTTCACTTAGTGAGAGAGTATTTGTAGTTTCAATATCTTTTATGGTCGTCCTTTCTTTTTCAATTAGAGTCTGCAAATTTTATCGTTGCAACACTATTCAAGATAAACAATAAGAAATCTCATGTGTATATTTTGCTAGGTGACAAGCTTCAAACATGGAGGGGTTTGTCTTGGTGCTGCATTTCAACATACTTTGGTGGATGCGCCATCAGTCATTTATTTCATGAAAAGTTGGTCTAACACAACCCGAGGCCTACCCATTAATGTTACCCCATTCATTGATCGCACCCTTCTCCGAGCTCGGGTGCCACCAGCTCCTGCATTTCACCATGTTGAATACGATCCATCTCCTCCCTTGAACACATCTATTTCAACTCCAAATTCTCAAGCTGGTCCCAAACCTTCATCTACATCTATTTTCAAAATCACTGCTGATCAGCTGAAAACCTTAAAATCCAAGGCAACCATGAATGGCAACACAACAAAAGCAAATCGTAGCACATACGACGTCCTGACTGCACATATATGGCGTTGTGTGTGCAAAGCGAGGGGCCTTGCGGATGATCAAGTGACCAAGTTATACATTCCAGTCGATGGACGGTCCAAATTACATCCACCTATTCCACCAGGCTACCTTGGCAATGTTATCTTCATAGCTGCAACAACTGCTCTGTCAGGTGTTCTCCAATCCGAACCATTTGCGGATACAATACAAAGAATCAACAGAACGGTAAAACGGATGGACGACAAGTATATGAGATCAGCTCTTGAATTCCTAGAAAGTGTACCTGATATGGAGACTCTTGTGCGAGGAGCACGTACTTTTCAGTCCCCAAACCTCAACATCAATGGCTGGATGCGACTTCCGGTATATGCTGCAGATTTCGGATGGGGTCGCCCCATGCACGTGGGATTGGCAAATGTCATCAACGAAGGACAAATATATATCATACCAAACTCTGTAGATGATGGGAGCTTGTCATTGGTGGTTTGCTTGGAGACATCCCACATGAAACACTTTGAGAAGTCTCTTTATGATTTCTTATTGCCATTTGAGAAAATAAATTCTCGCTATTAGTTTGTTCTCCCTATCATTATATATGTACCTTTGGAAAGCAGAGGCTTTCCTTTCAAGAAGATTTGGTCAAGAAGTGCAGGATGGATGAAGTTATATAGATATAAAATTAATTAATCAATTGTTGGATTTAATAATTTATTTGTATTCACAATGCACATAAAATTTCGAATTAATCTTACACACTATCATATCAAATACCCATTTTTTAAGTCACGAGAAAAAAAAAATTAACAGACAAATAATACATGTAATTTAGAGTTTTATCTATTTTATATTAAATGCTATGTAATTTTATCTTTGCTCTCATTCTTTTAGATTAAATTATAAGAATATATATTTTCAATATTAATATTATATTTAAATACTTTAATTAGGCTAAACTCATTACTATCAAATATTTGAATATTATACTATAATATAAAGATAAAAAATAAAATAACATTTAATGTTAACATTGTAATTAGATAATTATAAAGAACAGAAACATTTGTAAATAGTTAATTTTAACAAAAAGAATGTTTATTTTGTCTAACATAATTTGTGTTTTCTTTTTTAAAAGGTCTGTAATTCTTATTGCAATGTGTCAAAGCTAAAGTAACTTTGAGCTTAAAGTCACATGAAAACGAAATAAGAGGAAGACAAAGAAATTTGTCTATCATTCCTAGTTAAAACCAAAGAATTGAACTAGTTCCTTTTGCCTATCAACTCCATCTTTAGTAAGAAAGTCAGCTTCTCTCACGATATGAGTTACCTTTCAGTGATTAATTGAAAACAATCAATCTGTATCATGCTCGATCTAAACTTTTATGATAATTTTGAAGGTTTATTCAATCAAGTTACCACATTTATCGAATCACTTACAACTCATAAATTTAATTGTGATTGTTTTATAAATTTAATGAACAGTATAATGCTCTTTTAATAGTCATGATTTTTACAAAATTAATATCATATACATTTTTTTGAATTTAAAACTCTTCATTTTTGTTTTTAAAATTTTAAAAAAATAAGAAATTTTTTTTGAAACTTGCTCTAGCTCATGAGGAAAAGCTATTTTCTTTTTGGTTTGGTTGAAAGAAATTAAACAGGTTTACAGGGTAAATTAATTTGCAAATCTCTGTTAGTGGGGATTGAAAATGACAAAAAAAGGATTTGGTCAAGAAGGGCAATTTGGCTGTTGTGACTCAATCACATCATGCAAGTTCCACCTACTCCGTGTTCTCTCTTTTTGTCTTGTGCGTTTCATTGGCCATGGGGGAAAACCCAGTCAACTTTTTCATCTAGCAGTACATTTTTGGTCGTTTTCAACATTCCATCACAGGACGAAAGCAAGCAATTATTCGTACCATTCAACACACCTTTATGAGTCGTGTGCTTCATGATTGATATCCCCACACGACCTACCAAACCACGACTCTCAGATTACCACACTTTAATCCATCACCATGTTCCTGTTTGCTGTGTAATATACTTAATTTTTGGTCTCAAAAAAGGGACAAGAAAACACCAAATTCATCACCCACCAGTGCAAAACCCCTCTACTAAAGAGATTTTGGAAAACCTTTGCCCCCATTGTTACAGGGTATGCAAACTTGCCTTCCCCTACTTTTGCATTGCACTTCTTTATTTTCTTGACTTTTGAGTTTGCCCGTAGAGAGAGAGAGCTCAGTGTTGAATGCAATTTATAAAGGTTTTTGTGACCATTAACTGTAGCCTGCAGGTGGTGAGAGAATATGGAGGCTAATGTGAAGAGACAAACGATGGTGCAACCAGCACTAGACCGACCAAAAACGCAACTTTGGATGTCAAGTCTGGACCTGGCAAGGATAATTAAGCATCATGTTCCCTTGGTGTATTTCTACAAATCAAATGGTTTTTTTACCATAGCAGAGTTAATCAATTTTTATTAAGAAAGTCAAAAATTTTAAAAAATAAAAATAATTTTTTTAAATTAATATATTACACTTAATTATTAATAATTAAAAAATTTATAATAGATAATAGTTTTATATAACATGTAAATAAAAAAAACTTATACTAGTGTCATAGGAAAGTTTTGTTCAATGATGATAATTTTTTTAATATAAATAATTAAATTATTTGTAAAAAACTTATCAACTATTTTATTTCGAAGTCTTGTCCTTTTTAATATAAATAATTAAAAAATTAATATAGTAAACATCAAATATACTTATTTTATTATATTTAGTTTAT
>NW_018397256.1:12577976-12773295 GCF_002168275.2 Theobroma umbraticum | reverse complement strand
ATTAAACTATAATACATAAAATATAAATAGTTAAATACGATATATAGAATTAATAATATCTTTTTATACTCAAGATAATTTTCTTTCAATTAAACATAAAATGTAAAATATATTCAAAACATATACTCAAGATGATTTTTTCTTATATAATTAGGATTAATAAAAGATAAAATATTAATAAAATTTTAAACAATAACTAATAATGCAATACTAAAACTTATATTTGAGAATTACACATATAATAATTTTTTAATTTTTAAAAATTAAAATTATTAAAAATAAAATTCACATAACAAAAAAAAGAATCATGACAAGTAGAAGATATAACTTATATAATCAAAAAAAATATAATTGATGATCTGTAGAAATTTTTTAAAAATTTTTTAAAAATTTAAAATATATAAACAAATATAATAGAATTGAAACAAATAAATAATAATAATAATAATATAAGAAAAAAATTAAATAAAAAATTTATCTTTTTATAATTTCACAATATAAAGGTCAAAAAAATAAATAGAGAAATTTAAAAAATTTAAAAATTAAAAATTTAAATAAAATTAAATGAAATTTGTGAAATTATTTTATTATTTTTTAATTATATTAAATATTTAATAAAAATTATTTTGAAAAATTATTAAAAAATATATAATATATAAAAAATTTCATAAATTTTGAGTAGGCGGGTGCCATACAAGGGGACGCTCCGCCCCTGTTCTTCCAATTTCTTTGAATCCTGATTGCTCAAGGATACTTTAAGCAACATTCTTGTGCCATTTCACCCATTGGCTGGGAGGTTGGGAAGTTGGGAAGGGATAAAAATGGTAGACTTGAGATAATATGGAGTGCAGAGGGAGTATTATTTGTAGAAGCCGAAGCACTGCTGCCATAGATGACCTTGGCGATTTTGCACCTAGCTTAGAACTGCGGCAACTGGTTCCAACAGTTGACCACTCTAAAGAAATCTCCTCTTTCCCTCTCATTACGATACAGGTACATGCTGGTACTAAACAAGAATGAGAAACTGTGTTGCATTGCTGGCTGGTATATCAACTTCTTTAAGCTTTGGGCAAAGATAAGCTCTATCTTAATTCTTACGTGCACTGCAAAGGAAGCTTTTGATAATTTTTATGCATTTCTAATTAGTTTCAGTTTTTTTTATTAAAAAATTCAAATTCATGCGGTTAGGAATTAAACTATTGCTGGCAGTGGCCTTTTGAGAGAAAAGGCATTAACAGAGAAACTAAATAGAGAGGAGTGAGAAAGGAAAAAGGGCAAATGGGAAAGAAGAGATAATAAGGGTAAAATAGGTATAAAATTCATGCCCTATCGGGCCTTCAATAAAGATCACCACGGCAGTCGCGTTCCCTGCAGTCCTCACAAGCCAGAAAATTGCATGACCAGTGCCCCGCCGGCGGCGAAGTACCGACGATGATGTAGCAAGATCAATAGATGTCGACCGGGTAGGTGACGACCGAACAGAAATAGATCCAAAGAAGGTTCAGTCAGCACGGTGAGATCGTCGAGTCGAAGCTCCGTTTGCGCAGACATCTGACTCGATCCAACCCGAACCGGGCCTCTCTGTCTATGATCTATGATCCCTGATCCGTGATATGGCGGTGGTGGATTGGGCTTGAGCCGTATGTTCCTTAGCTAGATTTGACGACGTTGTCAGGTTTTTCTCTCTATGAGCACAATGTCTTTGTCACTGGTAGTAGACAGTATTAAATAATAAATAATTTTTTAATATGATATTTAATTAAATTTTTATATTTTTATTTTAAATTAAATAAAATTTATAATTAATTGATTGTTAATTAAAATATTATTTATATTTTTACGTAAAATGACGAAATATTTTTACTTTTCAAAGCACACCATGGCAACATTCTTTATTCAAATATATAAAAATATAATAAAATAATAAATGAATATTTGACGTCGGTGATGGCAGCAGCCTGACGATTTTGACTTTCGTTTGTGAGAAATATGACCAACGTATTGTGATTGGATATTGTTTTGTTAACAATTTTTTTAACGGAAACAAAATTTTGAATATTTAATTACCAATTTTCTTCTTCAAGTATTAAATTCATAATTAAATTATAATTTAGATATTAAATATGTAATTAAAGTTTTTGATTATCATTAAAAAACAATAAGACTTGTTCGTTGCTTAATTAGTCCGTAGAGCTAATTATAGGTGGCACTTCCAAATAGGTTAAATATCATTTAAACATAATATTTAAATTTTTTTTAAAATTTTTAAATTTTTATTTTAAATTCAATAAATATTTATAATTAATAATTAATTTAATTAAAATATTATTTATTATTACATGTCATATAATACTTACTAACATACCATAATTAATTATAATATGATATATTAATTTATTATGATAATATAAATATGTAATATTTTTTATTTTTTATGTTTATATTGATATTTTAATTAATAATAATTAATTAATTATTAATTATATAATTTAATTTAATTTAAAATAAAAATATAAAAATTTAATTAGATATAATAAAATAAAATTTTATTTAAATAATTTAAAACCTTACTTAAGCATTATGCCTTCCTTTTGTAATCTTTAGAGGATCCACAAATAATTCCCGTGGGCACAAACAATTTTCCTTCGGTCAATGATCATCTTTTCTTGATTTCAGTTCTCTTCCTTCCTCGTATGGCTGAAAGAGAGAAAAGGTAACAGAGCAAGAAGCTGTTTCCTAGTTCCAAGTCACTTTCATGCATCTCATAAATCTTGAATTGAAACTGTAATCTATTCAACAAGGAAACTTTTCAAGATTTTGAGATTTGGGTGTCCTGTTAAGTACAACTTACAAAGGTAGGCCACTTATCTTCCCTTCTACGAGAAATTATAAAGACTGAGCTTAGTAATCATTGCAGGAAGTGAGGAGATGAAGATTACCATCAATGGATCAACCATGGTACGCCCAGCTCGAGACACGCCAAATCGACGCCTGTGGAACTCGAATTTGGACCTGGTGATATCCAGGTATCATGTTGCCTTGGTATACTTCTACAAGTCCGATGCTTCTTCCAATTTCTTTGACACCCAGTTGCTTAAGGAGTCTCTGAGTAACCTTCTCGTCCCGTTCTATCCCATGGCTGGGAGATTGGGATATGATGAAAATGGAAGACTCGAGATAGTCTGCAACGCTGAAGGAGTATTATTCATAGAGGCTGAAACTGCTGCTACCATATATGACTTGGGCGATTTTGCACCGAGTTCGAAACTTCGGCAGCTGGTTCCAACAGTCGACTATTCTGGAGATATCTCTTCTTTTCCACTCGTTTTGTTACAGGTACAAGTCTTCACCCAACAATAATTGAAGTAAGGCTATCACCTGGTGCAGATTATTACTAGTCTTTGGTTAATTACCAAGTTTCAATATCTTTTATGGGTTTTCTTTTCTCTTTCAATTAGAGTCTTCAAAATTTATCGGAACAACGCTATTTAAGTATTTTTTGCTAGGTGACAAGCTTCAAACATGGAGGGGTTTGCCTTGGTGCTGCATTTCAACATACTTTGGTGGATGGGTCATCAGTTTCTCATTTCATGAACATTTGGTCTAACAAAACCCGAGGCATATCCATTACTGTTACCCCATTCATTGACCGCACCCTTCTCCGAGCCCGGGTACCGCTAGCTCCTGCATTTCACCATGTCGAATACGATCCATCTCCTCCCTTGAGCACATCTATTTTAACTCTGAATTCTCAAGTTGGTCCTAAACCTTCATCTACATCTATTTTCAAAATCACTGCCGATCAGCTGAAAACCTTAAAATCCAAGGCAACCATGAATGGCAGCACGACAAACACAAATTGTACCACATACGATATCCTGACTGCACATATATGGCGTTGCGTGTGCAAAGCGAGGGGCCTCTCGGATGATCAAGTGACCAAGTTATACATTCCAATCGATGGACGGTCCAGACTACATCCACCTCTCCCACCAGGCTACCTTGGCAACGTGATCTTCATAGCTGCAACGACTGCTCTATCAGGTGACCTCCAATCCGAACCATTTGCGGATACAATACAAAGAATCGACAGAATGGTAAAACGGATGGACGACAAGTATATGAGATCAGCTCTTGACTACATAGAAAGTGTACCTGATATGAAAACTCTTATGCGAGGAGCACATACTTTTCAGTCCCCGAACCTCGCTATCAATAGCTGGACGCGGCTTTCGTTTTATGCTGCAGATTTCGGATGGGGTCGCCCCATGCACATGGGGTTGGCAAATGTAATCCACGAAGGAAAGATATATATAGTACCAAGCCCGGCTGATGATGGGAGCTTGTCGTTGGTGGTATGCTTGGAGACATCCCATATGAAACAGTTTGAGAAGTGTCTTTATGATTTCTTACTGCCATTTGCAAAAATAAATGCTCGTTATTAATTTGTTTTCCCTAGTATTATGTAACTTTGAGAAGCTCCTTTATATGATTTCTGTATTAGTATTAGCTTTAATAAAAGATAGCGGACTCCAACACTGCTACACACGCAAGATATTTGCACTCAGAATGTCCTTTGATTCTTTCTTGTTCAAAACATATACACTTATTAAGGATAAACAATGGACATTTTTACTGTTCCTTGTACATTTTCGCTGGGTGACCACTTTTAACTGTGGAGGAATCTGTACTGGAGTTGGAGTTCTTGATGTTATGTCAGATGGGACATCCACATTTTACTTCATCAGTAGCTGGTGTGGAACAGTTTCTAGAAGCATTTTTATGAAGAGTTGATGTCAATTGACAAAATAAAGGCTCGTTATTAGTCGTTGTTCTCTTTATCAACCTGGAACATAATTAAATCTGTTTCTTTTGCTCCAATCCTAGTTAAAGAAATACAGATGTAGAAGCTCTGATGCTTGTAAGGAAAACACAGGAAGACAGCCCTATACTCCTGTTTCTTTGTCCCTATCTTGAGGACGACAAGCATTTGGGACAATCGTCAGGGACGATTCCAACCAATTTTCCATTAGATCATTATAGGATAGATTCCTCCTCCCTGCCATCATTTTGCATGAGATGTTTTCTAGCTGATATATCAACTTCTTTAAGCTTTGGGCGAAGATAAGCTCTCTATTTCATTGATGCATCGCTGTTTATTGAATTTGACTTGGAAAATTAAAGAGTCAATAATGGCTTTTATGATTAAGATTTAGATAATGCCAACAAAGAACACTATACGTGGTGTTATGCATGTTACCTTGTAAATGATGCTTTACACTTGTTTTGTTTTGTTTAACAAGTGTTAATGATGTTTTCTATGTGTATGTTAACTATCTTGTAAATATTAAAAGTGTTGACAATGAAAGTAGTGAGAGTTCTGATGGTTTTATGCAATCTCTATTTCATGAATTAAAAATAGAGACTAATATCAATAGCCTATATCTACTTTTAGGTGCAATCTCACCATGGTATCAGAGCAGAATTAAGTTTTTAAGGGACCGTACAGTCAGTTGAATCCAAAAAAAAAAACTTTCTCTGAAATAGACTATACACTCACTTGCAAACATTATGGCCTCTCCCTCTTCACTAAATACTGCATTCAACTTTCAATCACCTCTAGTGTTCAATGGAGAAAATTACCCAATTTAGTCTAAGAAAATGTACTCATATCTTAAAGGTTTGGACCTCTAAGATTCTATTAAATTAAGAGCTGAAGTTCTAGCTCTAAAAGATAATACAACCACAGCTCAAGTCAAGCAATACCACTAGGAAGTGGCTAAACGATATCAAGCCTTGTCTTACATCCAGGGAGCCCTTACAGATGCTATGTTTGTAAGAATTATGAGGTGTAAAATTGCTAAAGATGCTTGAGAAAGACTGAAAGTTCAGTTTGAAGGTTTTGAAAGAATAATAAAAATGCAGATTATGAACTTCACTAGGGAGTTTGATACAATGAGAATGAAGGATTCTAACAATGCACAAGACTTCATCAGTAGACTTATGAGAATTGTTAATCAACTCAGACTTTTAAGAGAGAATATTTCAGAAAGAAGAGCTGTTTAAAAGGCCTTTGTATCTCTACCAGAAAGATTTGAAGCTACAGTTGCTTCTCTAAAAAGGGAACTCTCCAAAATGTCACTATCAGATGTAGCATATGCTCTCCAAGCTGCTGAAGACATGAGGGTTATGAGAAGTGATAATGTAACTAAAAATGCCTTATTTGATAGAATGAAAGGAAAAGTAGTGAGAGAGACAAGCACAAGAAAAGGCTTGATTGAACAGAAAGAGAAAGATAAAGGGGTTCAATCTGTATATAGAAATCAATAGAAAAAATACAAGGCTCACATATGTTCTCACTGCAAAGGAAAGGGTCATGTTGAGGCTAGCTATTGGTTTAGACCAAATGTGAGGTGTAGAAATTGTAACCAATTAGGGCATGTACAGAGAGTTTGCAAGAACAAAGTTGAGACTCAAGTCAAGGTTAATGAACCAGTTAAGAAAGTTGTGATACTCAACATCTCACATCTGATGTAAATGTGATTGTTAAGACCTATATAACAACCCTAGTTTATCACTACTAGCAATTTGAACTTAAGCTTTTGAGGGTCACGTGGTTTAAGCCCAAAAAGCTGTTGGGCCAGTGGTTGGACTTGAGTCGTTACAAATGGTATCAGAGTTTGCGCCAATTCGATGTGAGATTTCACATTGCTCTGGTGAGAGATGTGATGTGTGACCTTGACGAGGACATCAAGGATCTGAATGGGTGGGATTGTGATACATAACATCCCACATCTGATGTGAATATGATTGTTAAGACCTATATAATAATCTTAGTCTACCACTACTAGCAACTTGAACTTAAATTTTTGAGGATCACGTGGTTTAGGCCTAAAGAGTTACTGGGTTGAGTCATTACAAATGGTTAATACTTATTCTCTAAAAAATTATTTTATCGCGTAACATTATATAAAGAATAATGAGAACAACCATTATAAGTGAAGCACTACTTCATGCAGAACAACTAGAATAAGTGGAACATTACTCCATGTGAAACAATTAATACAAGTAGAACAACTATGTTGTACAAAATAATAATTTCACATAGATGATAGTGAAAGTAATTCGAAATATGTGATAAGGTTCATGGGTTACTTTCGTCTTGGGATGTTCCGGAGAGTTTGGCTTGGTGGTTTAGATTTGGAGGTCGTTAAGAGGTCTCTTTTAACCTTTTTCCTGAAATACAAGTGTTTTCTACTTTTTCTTTATTCTTTTATATTTGTTTACGTACAACCTTTTCTCTTGTGCCTGTTTATATATAGCTTCCTTTCTTGTACCTATTCACGTATAGCTTTTCTTTATTAGCTTCTACTCGAGAATAAGTCTTATTAAATATAATTATTTCAATGGTCACATAATAAGTTTTTAACTGTTATTCAACATTAACTCTCAGTAACGGTTACCTAACATTAAAATTTTCCTTAATGATATCATTCATTACGTGTATTAAAATCTCTTTTTGTAACTGCTATTTTTGACACTATATATATAGAACCTTCACAACTCAAAAAAAAAACTTTTCACAACTACTGGACTCTGACTCATAGCTTTTCTCCTTAGCTTATTCTCACTTAGAACACTTATTTTTTTTTTATTCTCTTCCACCTGCCACGGCATTTAGTGTTTCAAGAACTGCTCTAATCTTCCTCTCCATCACCTCTGGTACATCCCTTACTTGTTTGCAACGTTTTCTCTTCTCATCACAAGAACTCCGTTTACATTTAAGCTCAAAGAGTTGCTGGACCAGTGGTTGGACTTGGGTCGTTACAAAAGTTGAAACAGCTGAAGAACATTTGTTTATGGCTAAAACTAAAGATTTAAAAACTGTTGATGTAAACCTTTGGCATCTGGATAATGGAGCTTTAAATCACATGACTCCAAATATGAAGCTATTCATTGAAAAAGATTATCAATATTGTTCGAAAGTTGAGATTGGGAACGGCGTTTATTTGCAAGCAACAAGAGAAAGGTTAGTTCCTATTCAAGCTTCCTCTGGTGCCAGGTATGAGTTTAAAGTTCTTTTAGTGCCAAAAATCAATAAAAACCTATTAAGTGTAGGACAAAAGCTTAAACATAATTATGTCTTATTATTTGAAGATATGTCTTGCACTGTTCATGCCCTTAATGGTGAATATATGATGAATATCTCCATGAAACAAAATTGTTTCCTAATAAACTGGAATGATGCATGTTTGCAGGCAATAGAAGTTTACTCAAATTTGACTTCTTTGTGACACAAGAGATTTGGTCACTGTAATTATAATTCATTGGTATAAATGAGTAATTCAGGTCTTGCAAATAAGCTCCTTAAATTATCATAATATAATCCTATTTGCCAAACTTGTCAACTAGGAAAAATAGCTCGAAACCTTTATCCCACTGCTAATTTTAACAAATCAAAAGATAAACTTAATCTTATCCATTTAGATGTTGGAAGGCCTTTAAGTGAAGAGTCGTTAAATGAGAGCAAATACTTTGTTACACTTATAGATAATCTGATCAGGTTTTGTTGGATATTCTTTATGAAACAAAAGTCACAAACTTCCGGTTGGATCCAAAAGTATAAAGCTCGAGTTGAGTTAAAGTCTAATATGAAAATTAAGGTACTTAAATAAGATAATGTTGGTGAATACTCATTTTAAGAATTTTCTCAATTTTTTAAAAAAAGAATCAGTTAAAATTATAAAAAAATTATTTTTAAAACTATCTTACTTCTGAAAATTATTATTTAAAATACCCGAAGGACGATCATTGTATCATTCACATAATACAAGTGTTAAATATCGTTTGTCCCTGTCCATTGCCCTCTTCTCTCAGCCACCGATTACCCATAGCTTTATTAGTTGTAAAATATTATTTAATCTGAACCACATATGTCCCTATCAGGAACAGCCGAACACGTTACGGTACAATCAGGATTCTGCCTAAATAAGCAAGCAGGACAACCATAAGATAAAGCCAAAACCTCAACGGCAAAGAGGTGTTGAAACTCACCTGCTAGGGCGCATGTGCATTTTCCTGACCGCTGCCCACAGACTTTACCATATTCCAACTAAGACGATTTTGCGCACCTTTGCTTCTGGCATACAAGGTATGAGCGCTCCCCTTCCCTAAGAAGTAGTTTCTGAAACTATGGCGACCATAGACGGGTAAGATCGGAAAGCATATTTCAGAGGAGATTTTGTGGTTTCTGTGACCACTGCAGTCACTTTGAAGAGATGGAGATTACCGTAAAGGGATCAAGCCTAGTACGCCCTGCTAAAGAAACGCCCGAAGAGAACCACTGGGTCTCAAATCCGGACATGGTGATGACACTATATCATGTCCCCCTCGTGTACTTCTACAAACCAGACGGTTCTTCGGATTTCTTTAAAGGGCAAGTGCTTAAGGAGGCTTTAAGCAAGACTCTTGTGCCATTTTACCCCATGGCTGGGAGGTTGGGAAGGGATAAAAATGGTAGGTTCGAGATAATATGCAACGCAGAGGGAGTTCTATGGGTAGAAGCTGAAACAACTTGTGCTGTGGATGACTTTAGCGATTTTACTCCTAGCTTAAAACTCCGGCAACTAGTTCCGACAGTTGATTACTCGAAGGATACCTTCTCTCACCCGCTGGTTATGGCCCAGGTTAGTGTTCACCAAACAAGAATGAGAAACTGGCACACTGTAAGTATATAATTACTAGATAAATAAGAGTTACAAGGCGATTACGGACTAGCCTTGATTTAGGATATATATATTATGTTTTTGTGTTGTTTAGTTTATTTTAGTTTGCAGAACTCATAGAGTCAACTCATGATTAAAATCTTGCTTCAAGATGTACTCTGAACAATTACTAACTACTAATCCTTTAAGATCAAAGTAGGATAGCAAAAAAAAAAAATTATTACAGAAAAAGATAAAAGGATAGGCGATGGAAACTGGAAAGCTTGATTGTATGTTTTTGCTAGGTAACTGCTTTCAAATGCGGTGGAGTCTCTCTTGGAATCGGAATTCACCACACTTTGGCTGATGGCACAACTTCCCTTCACTTCATCAACAGTTGGTCCGAGATAGCAAGAGGCTTGCCCCTAATCAGGGTGGCGCCACTTATTGACAGAACTCTTCTCCAAGCACGGATGCCACCAACGCCCAGATTTCATCATGCTGAATATGATCCACCTCCTCCCTTAAACACCTCAATGTCAATCTTCAAATCTCGTCCTAAGCCTAAACCCTCATCTATATCTGTGTTTAAGATCACACTCAATCAACTTAATACCCTAAAAGGCATGTCATTCAAGAATGAAAATTCAACTGAGTACAGCACCTACACTATCCTAGCTGCACATATATGGCGTTGTGCCTGTAAAGCTCGGGGCCTCTTGGATGATCAACCAACCAAGTTATACATGCCAACAAATGGACGCCCCAGACTACGTCCTCCCCTCCCATCAGCCTACCTGGGCAATGCAATGTTTACGGCTTCATCAATTTCTCTGTCTGGAAATCTCCAATCAGAACCATTTATGAATACCATAGAGCGAATTCATGGAACATTGAAAAGGATGGACAATGAATATCTAAGATCAGCTCTTGACTACCTAGAAAAACTGCCAGATATAACTGCTGCGAGGAGAGAAGCACACACTTTCCAGTGCCCAAATCTAAGTATCATCAATTGGATGCGACTCCCTATACACGATGCAAATTTTGGGTGGGGTCGACCCATATACATGGGCCCGGCAAATGTCGTCCATGAAGGAAAAATATACCTGCTGCCAAGTCCAACTGATGATGGGAGCCTGTCACTGGTAGCATGCCTAGAAACCTCTTATATGAAATCTTTTGAGAAACATCTTTACGAAGGCTTAATGTCATTTGACAAAATAAAGGCTCGATATTAGTCTTTTGTTCTCTCTATCAGTATGCAACATATAAAGATGTTCCTTTTTTTTTTTTTTTTTTCATGAACTAACTTTTTTGGTTTGAATCCTATTTATTTGTATTTGCTGTATAAAGCAGAAGCTATTGTAAGAACCGACTCTAGCTATGTCAACAAATAAGAAGAGTGGAAGATTAAAACCAAACCTACAAGGAAGATAGAGATTGTATTCTGGATGATCATTGAGAAAGAGGCGGTTAGGTAAACCTAATACGAAACTTATATCTTAACTGTGAAATCAAATTGTTGGTACAAGAACAATGAATATGAGTCTTGCATTCTTGCTCTAGTCATATCGTATCTACTTGAGCCTAATTTTCTCATATAGCTGCAGTGATTTTGCTCATCTTAAGATTTATTGTAACTGTAATTTAGACATCATGAGTTAAGTTTTGAGAACACTGTGAAAACTCAATGCTCTGAAGGGCAAATTTGGAGGATTTCCAATAACAAGGAACTAAAACTCAAAGGTTTGCTTGCCTAGCACGTGATATGGGGAAGAAGCAGATTGACAATTTCCATTGTCCAGGCTCCACAAAGTTCCCACCTGATTCTTGCATCTATGGATGTCCAAGGAAAACAAAAACTCCAAACATGCCCTTTAGACATCCAAATGTATCTCTATCATGCAACTCAAGTCCAAGGAAAAACAGTCCCACATTCTAATGGCAGCTTATGACACAAAATACGAAGCACCCCACAGTCTAACACTCTCAACTGATAAATTAGAACAACAAAAATGTTTGGCCAGAAATTGATTATGACATCCTAATCTCTGCCATATCCTCGTCCTAACAACAATATCAAGTAATAATTCGAGTTCTTGGTTTGAAGCAGACCATCTATCTCATCATGTTTCCATATAAAGCATTTGACATATACTTAAAACACCACCAAATGCGATTCCAACAAAGACCAAAGAAACCATTACAACAGCACAACATCAAGATTAATTAAAGAGAAGCAACACCTCAATGTCAACTTAAACACAAAAAAAAAAAAGAGGAGTTTTAGCTCATCACATTTACAGCATAGACAGATAATTAAAGAATCCTAGGCACTGGAATAACAAAGTGGACGCATGTACTTGTCAAAGTATTCATCACGATCCACAAAAACAACGGCATTGAGAGCATAGATTATCCCAGGAACGTATCCCAGAAAAGTTGATTCAGAATACAGTAATACACAAATACAAAGCTAAGAAACTGAAATCATGTTCCTTCCCTAGATTCGAAAAACATCAGTTTGGAATCTCTCATCATACAATCTCCAATGTCCATACCTCTCAGTATGAAAAACTGACCTGGGTATATATAAATGCGGCTTCTTTACTTCCTTCAAATCCTTCAAACTCGATGTCGCATTGCCAATATCCCGACTAGTCAAGTTAGCACATCCAAACAAATCCAAAAACTCAAGTTTCAAACACCCTTCACAGATCGAACTAAGACCTTTAGCGGATAATTTCGAGAATCTGATTTCGAGATGTTCCAGTTGAGGCATGAATTTCCCGATTGCAGCTGCTTCTGTGTCCCCATCTTGTGGACACGCATTTAGATAATCATTGGGAACAATTCCCATGTGTTGCGACGGGTCTAACCAATTCATCAGGTTCCGTTTTAGGACCGTTAGATTGGGACAGTTCCGACCTATTAACACCAGAGATTCGTGCGATACTTCGTAGCAGTAACTGATGTCGAGTTGTTTAAGGTTCCGACAATGATACGCTACTTGAGCAATCGAGGCATCGGTCACGTGAGGACAGCTTTTTACAGAAAGAACTTGGAGATTTGGACACCTGGCATAAAAATTGAAAATTCAAAGATGGAAATTTAGGCAAATATGGAAAACAATAAACGGCGTCGGAGATGAGATACCTTTGAGCGGCGAAATTGAGAGAAAGATCGGAGCAGTGACGGGTAAGGATCTCGGTTAGATTGCCGTTGCTCCATGAGATAACGGATCGGAGCATGGAGTCGATTTTTCTTTCGAACTCGGGGGTCCACCAGCGGGGTGACTCGGCGGGGAAATCAAACCGAGTTTCGAGATCGAACACGGAATTTAGCGTGGGATCCCTGCAGGCGTTGAGCCATGGTTTGCAGACAAGCATAGGGCCCGTCCATCGGTGCTCGAAAGTGAGTCGTGAAAGGATGTTGACGAGGCACTCGTGGGTTAACTCGGCCCAGTCGGAGATGAGTCCAGACTCAGTGTCTGTTTCCCCTGTTCCTTCTTTACCCTCCATGTTCGGGAGGACCACTTCGGGAAGCCCCAAGCAGTTTTTCTCTTGTTAAACGATGGGATGTGTGGATAACAAGTTGGATAATACGGTAATTTTACCAGGAAAGGGCCCCTATCTAGTTAGTGGTTACCGCTTGGCAGTACACGTGTTCGATTGTTCTTTTTTCTGAAGTCTTTAGCAACTTTTGCTTTTTGCTTTTTTTTTTTTAATTTAATAAGCTTCGCTTGTATCTTTTATAATTTAAATTTTTTATATGAATTTTTGTATGAATTTTTTTAATTAGTATGATGTAAAAATTTTTCTTAATTAGTAAGTTATGAATAATTTCAATCTTTATAAAAGATTAAATCATTATTTGTTTCATTAAAATTATCAAAATATTCTCAATTTTAAATTATCTTATTTATTTATATTTAAAAATGTTTTTATAATTTTATTAAATACAATTAATAAAATAAAATATTTAAAAAATTTATAACTATTCAAAAAGTTCTTTATTCCTTTAATTACATTCAATCAAAATCTTCATACTTTAATTTTAAATTAAAATAAACTCTTATAATTAATAATTAATTAATTAATTATCAATTAGAATATTATTTTTTATTTTATATTCACATGATGATCTTAAACCCTAAGGTACAGGGGCTTAATTTTTTATAATCTGCGTAGTACCAATTGAGAAAAAAAATATTTAAAAGATATCAATTGAGACAAGAAAATCCCCAAATTTTGAATTGAAGTTTCAACTTCATTGATTTGTCAATCAAGCACTGAGACCGGCTTGAATACAAGAAAGCCATGTAATCACATTGGCATTTGGCCAAAGTGGGGTTTTGGTCCTCTTGGAGAAGCTAGGATTGCTGAAAGGAAAATCCACCCTATTATTATCCATCGTTGCCCATAGAAATCATTAGTCATTTGATTAGAGTTTCTCTCTTGACATGTTCTCACCAATATAGAGGATAAACCACTTCCCTTCCCTACATCCATGGCCTCTTTGGATTGCTCAAGGCTGACCCCACTGTCACAAATACCAATCATCATATAAAAACCATACTTTGTTCAGTCATAATGACTCAGAATGAACCCGACATTGGATCATATTTAAAAATGATTCACTTCCTACTTTCCCTTACTTAGACCTTTGTTGACTACATGGGGTTCAAAAAGGCTTCAGCTTAAGGAACATGAAATAGCTGAGTAGCACTTCACAAGGGGCTTTAAACCCACATTAAGTATCAGAACACTCTGCACACATCTGTTATCCTCCCGCAAATTGTATAAATTTACGAGTATCAAGATAGTATACCAGCAAAGAAGCAAAGATATTGTCTGGTAGTTCCCATCACTATTTGATATCAATTACAATCTACTGTTGAGTAACTGTTGAACAGGATTTTTGTATCAAATAGGGACTAACTGCAATGAACAAGAGTTTAGACTTCAGAAAACCAGAAATGGTTTTTATGCAGGAAAGAGACAATGCAGGCAGGCTAATTGTGAAGCAAAGTAGAGCATCTATGTCTATGTGCAGTAAGGTAGACAGCACAGTGTTTGACAAAGTGCTGAGAGAGAACAAGAATAAGCAGACAAGTTGGTCTATAAGGTATAGGCTATGAAAGGAACAGGCTGTAGCTAACTAAACCAATAAGAAGATTAGAAGATTAAATCTAAACCTACGATGAGGATGGAAATTGTATCGAGGATGGTCATTGAGGAAGTAGATGGCAGAAACTTAATAGGAAACTTCTATCTTACATGTAAAATCAACTTATCGGAACAAAAAGAACAGTGACAAGAGTCTTCCATTCTTCTTCTAGTCATTTGATATCAACTTCACCCCTAGTTTTTTCAATTAACTGCCAAAACTCTGGTCACAGAGAATCTAAAAGATTGATTATTAACTGCAGACATTTAGACATTAAGAGGAAGTTTTAGGAACAAAAGGATACTCAATGCTTAAAGTGAAATTTGGAGGAATTTGCAAAAACAAGGAAACTAAAACTCAAAAGTTTTAATACTTGTCTAGCACATGATCTGGGGAAGAAGCATACTGAAACCTTCTATTTTCCAGGTTCCGCCTAGTACCCAACCAATTATTGCATATACAGAAAGTTAAGGCATGCCCTTAAGAGTTAAGAAGACATTCATACACATCTCATCTCTGTCATCCGACTCAATTCCAAAGAAACACAGTCCCATATTTCAGTATGACAAAAAACAAAGTTTGTACTGTCTAACTGATATACCAAATCAGAACAAAATGCTACGTTCAGACAAGGATAGAGTATGAGATCCTAATCTCTCCTGTATCCTCGTCCTAACAACAGTACCTAGCAGCATATATACTTCTGGGTATGAAGTAGATCATCTATTCTCATGTTTCAATATACAGCATTTGACAGACGAACAAAACAAGATCACTAAAAGTGGATTGCATGAAGTTAAAATCAAGTAATTAATCAAAACGCTGGTGAATCCAACCAAGACCAAAGGACCATCATAATAGCAAAAACATCAAGATCAATTAAAGAGTTGCAACACATCAATATCAAGTCAAAACACAAAAGTAAGGAGTTTAAACATCATCATATTACAGCATAGAGAGATCATTAAAGAAAGGCCAGGCTAGGCACTGGAATAATAGAGAGGACGCCTGTACTCATCGAAGTACTCATCCCGATCCACAAAAACAATGGCGTAGAGAGCATATATTATCCCAGGTACGTATCCCAGAATCGTCAACAGCAGACAAATGCAGAACTCCACCTGCAAACACCATCAAACCCAAAACTCATCGAATCAAATCGAAACCTCAAACAGGACAATCCAAAATGATGAGAGACAGAGAAAACTACTGACGCTGCAACAACCATGCCTTAAGCAAACCCCCAGGGGAGGGAGCAAAACCGCGATCAGGAGCTCACAGCAAATTTCGCAGCGAGAAGGCATGCTGGGTTATGTGAAAGAACAAGCAACAGGTAAGAAAAGGGACTTTATCTAAACACTTTCGATCTTGTGGCTTTTCAGATTGGATGTCGAAAGCAACGAAGTCAAGCCCTTAATGGAGAAGAAAACAAAAGAGATTTGGTTGGATGCTGCTATCCCACAACACTTGATTCCAACTTCTTTAATCATGGACCGTCCATATTTTCCTTTTGGGGAATTACAGTTTAACATACGGTCATGATTATTTCAAAGTGTGCCACGTGCTAGTTTGATTGAGAGATAGGCTGGATTTTGCTTACAAATTATAATCCAAATTAAATACTCCTAATGGACCAAAAACATTTACCCGTAAAACCTATGAAAGCAACTGATTTTTATATTAAAAACAATTGAAATCAATTAGATTAATTTGTTTAAGGAAAAATAATAAATTATTACTATAACAAATAACGTAATTGCCTATTAAGATAATATAAATACAATAAACAATTATATGTGTATGTGTGTGTTTTTATCTCTAATGCTTGTGAGGTAATTTTGTGTTCTCATATGACTCATATGTTTTATTGTTTAGTTTCAAATTTAATAGGACTAGTAAATTTAGTTTATTTGTTTTCATTTTTTAAAAAAATAACTTTTTCTAAACTAAATACTTGTGATATATTATTGGTTTTTTTCATCATAATTAAAAAATAAATATAGAATAAGATTATCCATAAATTAAGACATTATTAATAATAGATATAATGCTTGAAATTTTTTTTAAAATTATTCAAAAAATTTTAAATAAGGCATTATTTTTTAATTGTGTTCAATTAAAATTTTTTATTTTTATTTTTAAATGAAATATATTTTATAATTAATAATTAATTATTATTATTATTTAAAATATCACTTATTAATTTACATTTATAAAATACTAATATGGAATGTGAAAAAAATTATATAATCATGTTAGCATGTTACATCAATTACATGTAACATAAAATTATAAGTATTATTTTTTTATTAATAATAATTAGAATTTAATTAAAAATAATAAAATAGTAATAATTTATTTAAATTTATTAAATAATTTAAATTTTGTATACTATGTATAATTCTTTTAAAAAAATTGTGAAAAAAATATTCTTTCCTTAATTAGTGCACTTTGGATTACATTTTAGACCAAAAAACAAGGCCAATATGGCAATGAATCCACCTTTACCAATTGTACACTTTTAAAAGGATTTTGTTACCCTTTTTAAAAAGTCAAAAGTATCCACATATATTAATTTTTAATTTGGGAAAGATAAATAAATATTAAAATAAGTCATCTTGAACGTGGCACATTTTGATTCGCTGTTGGATTCCACCCCATTCCCCACCTGTGTTCGTCACCTACCGGAACATGAAACTTTCCCGTGCGAACGCTCTGCCCGAAGCTCCTCGCGTCACTTCTAACACCGCCCGTCCAGGGGCTTTGTAAACATTTCGCCCACGCGCATCGTTAGCGTCTATAACGAACGCCCTTTTGTCTCTTTAAAAACATTTTTTAATTTCAATGATTCTCCCAGACTGAACTAAGAACTCTTTCAACTGAGAAACCTCGAATCTGGGAAATGGAGTTCAAATTCAGAGCGGTCGATAAGCGACCGCCGAATTACCTTTCGTATTCTTCTTCAAGCTTCAATTACTTGTCGGGTCAAGCATTTCGACCCAATCCCAGGTTCGACTTCAACCGAAGCCGACCCGACCAGGTCCAGCGGGAATTAGAGAAGGCACAAATCAGGGAAGAGATAATCGCGTCGGAAATCGCGCGTCGGAGAGCCTTAGAAGCCGAAGTGAGAAGGGAGATGATGGCGGAGAGAGAGATGGCGGCCATGCACATGGCGAGGGAGACGGGCTTATCTTTCGAACACAGGCTTACGATGCGGCTCGACCCTAGGCGTCCTTTCATGCATCATTTCTCTAACCACCACCGCTGGCGGAGTGAGGAGCGTTTGGATTTGTTGTCACCGTTTCCGCCGCCTCCACCGCCGATGTTGCCGCCACGGGTGACAGAGGTTTTGGACGCTGAGGTGAAGGCTACTTCGGAGGGAAACAAGAATAAATTGATTATACTGGTAAGCCTTGGAATTAGTAAATTCAACATCATGTTTCATCATCAGAAAAAAGATAAATTTTTCTTGGAAGTTTAAAGCCGTAAGCTTAAACAAACTTCATACAATGACTTCATCGCCACTTAGTTTGTCATGAAAGAATCTAAAGCAAAATGTCCATAAACATGGCAAAGTCTTCTCCATCCCTGAATCACCCTTTTGCCTATGTTGGTTAGGTCATTTGTTTCTGGTGCTTGTGTTGTTTTGCCTTTGATGATGTTTGCTATGACATGATATCAACGCATTGGGTAATCCTTTCACTTGTGGACTGAAAATTCAGAAGTTAGTCCTAATGTGGCATTGCAGTCATTGATCATGAAGTTGTATTTCCTAGATTTCTGTAGCTGCTGTTGCTCATTGTGACATCATGTTACAGCGACTTGTTGGAGAATATTATAGATTGATGATGGCTTTGCTGTCCCTTAGGTACAGATGTTTCACTTCCTGTTTACGTATAGCATCCTGCATACAACAATGTGGGGGCTCATTGTACCCCGTGGTTGTGAGAGAAGTGGTTTATGTGTTTATTAGATGTGATGTTATTCCTTCGAGAAGGTTACCCAGTGTTTTTGTAGAAAACCTTTATGCTTCCCTTGTGTCTAGTAATATGGTACATATGTGTATATGTTCGCCCCCAAATTTCTATATGGATCATATAAAAATGTTTTGAAGTGCTATAGATTTTGCATGGAACTTTCAGCAACCTCTGGTGCTTGGAATCTTGGTATTAAGCTCTTATCAGTTATTGTTGGTTCCACTTGTGCCACAGAAAAAATGTAAATCAGCATACATGATTGGTGACTTACCATCTCTGAGGTCTCATGCTGCATTGTCTGACTGATTCAGTTAAAAGTAAGATAGGATAAAGTTAAATTTGTCCTTAGTTTAAGAGGAAGAGGGTGGAGCGATTTGGAAATATTTATAAGTTTTTTACCTTTGTTGATTGATTAGCATCACACCTTTTGGTTATATGTCCTTCATTGAGTATCCCATTGCAGGCTAAGCCGGATCCCAATCGTGTTGTTGGAGCAAAGCGGAAAACACCACCTCTTGCGGGTGAACTGCCTCTGCCTTTAATTAATTTAAAGAAGAAACCGGATGAGGAATGGAGTTGTGCTGTTTGTCAGGTCAGCGCCACAAGTGAGAAAGGTTTGACTGAACACCTTCAAGGTAGGAAGCACAAGGCTAAGGAAGCAAGGCTCAGGGCTGAGAGGATGGAGAAGAACTCTAATGCCAATTCCACAAGATTACCAAAAAAACCCAGAAAGCGTCCCAAGATTGCAGAGACAGAGACAGAGACAGAGTCGGATAAGAAATTACCTCAACTTAATAAAAATGTGGATGGATCAGACCAGAAACTGGAGGCAAGAGAAAAGTTAAAGAATAAAGAGGACGAGCTGCCGATTCAGAAAAAGGAGGCAGAAAGGTTTAGGAAGAAAAATGGGAAAGCAAATAGCCTTATGAAGAAACATGGACTAATGGCAGTGGATAAGGTGGAGAGGACACCAGAATTTAGAAAAAAGAAGAGATTTAAGTTTTGGTGTGAAATGTGTTTGGTCGGTGCATATTCTGAGGTGGTAATGGAAACTCATAAAAAGGGGAAGAGGCACATTGCTCGACTCCAGGAACATGACGAAAACAATGCAGCCGCGTCTGCTACCACCACCACCACTGATACAGTCACTGAGCAGGCATCCCTTGATTGGACTGAGATGCTAAATGACACTGATGTGGTGGCCAACGAAGCAAAGGACAAGCAAATGGATGTTCCCGAGACAGATTGTTGTAATCATTCTCCTGTTGTAAATTGATTGGCAGAACTGTAGACAAAACCAACTCTCTAGACTTGGTTTGGGAGCTGTGAAAATTGCTCTCTCTGCAACTTTGTACTATATGAGACTTTTAATTAGATGTTGGTTTTTTTTATCTGAAATCCAAAATTTAATGAGGTGACCATGGATTTGCAGTAAAAATACCATTAATTTGACCCTGCTGCACATTTCAAATTGCAGATAAACCAGGCCTGAATTTAGCTGAAAGCTGAATAGGACCAGTGCTTTTCCAGCAGGTGTGCTACTGGCAAATCTCCAAGAAATTTGGCTGGAAATTTCTCATAACAGTGTGTATTTCTACCGACGGTTACAGTAGTGACGGAAGTGGCTATGGCAACCCTGAAATACCTTAAACAAAGGATGGCAAGTAACATCCCTGTCCGAGGCCTAAACGTCGGGTTTCATTGAGGAATCACAATCCGATTCTGGAGGGTGCATGAAGTGAGACTTAACCTAACATTTAAACTCCCATCCTTTGTGACATCTGAACTAACTTCACCGAGCGCTTCGGCATCAATCTGTGTCTGCATTTGCTTCATGGGCTCGGTGAGGACCCACCCACCGTGGATTTTCGTTTGCATATTCTGATCGAAAGTGACAACAAACTTGCAGGCTACTCCAAATTTTTACCCAATTCATGTACGAAAAGGAAGCAGCCGGCAGCTTGGATTGCTCAGCAAATGTAAAACTAGGCGGCTAAGGAACAAGACGTGGGAATCTCTCAACAAACTTTCACACCACCAATCACCAATTTTGCTTCTCGATCACTCCGAACAAACAAGACCAGCATTCATGATACAAGTAAACAGCACTTTCGGTGAGAACATATCTGCTTCCCAAAGCATCATAATTTTTTTTTTATATTATATATATTTATCTATAGAAATTTAACAGAAGCAACTATATTTTCTTTACAGAAGAGAAGAAAGAGCATCAGAGCAATTAAGAATTGGGCAGGAGGCAAGCTAAACTCACCAAGTCCCAACCCCTCCAAACTAAGCACCTCTATTACAAGTACAGTAAGAGACTTAAACCCTCAATGCCACCGGATCTTGCCATGTGATCTTTCGTTTTCCAACTCGGTTTGGCCCGTTTCCCGTGTTCCTGCAGGCTGATATTTTAAGATCATTGTGCTGCTCATCAGTTCCAAGTCTGATTGAACTTTTCTTGAATTCCTCTATTCTCACTAAGTTATCACTAGCCAGTAGTTCTTCCTCCTCTCTCTGCAGTGAAACAAAATTTAGGAGGCATTAGCTCATGATAAAAGATTAACGCATCTTAAGTTTACTGACAACAACTTGTAATAGTTACAAATTGATTACCGAAATTTGGTTCAAATCAAAAATCGGTGCCATGCTTCGAGCAGCGGCATCCTTTCCACTGTAAACCCTTTCCCTCTGGTTTAAGTCAAGAACTGGTATAGAACTTCGCAGCAAAGTAACTTCCTTGCCATTCAAAATTTTCTGCTGCTTCTGGTTTAAGTCAAACATCAGAGAAGGATGAGTGAAAGTAGTTTCCTTTTTGCTGAAAGTCTTCCCCTTTTGGTTCAAATCAAAACCTGTAGCTAGGCGTTGCAAAGTTCGTTCCTTTCCAGTAGATTTCTTGTCCTTCATATTTGATTTACTTCTAATCACCAAATTCTGTGGTTGCACAATGTTTCGTTGGGCTGGTGTGTTTGAAGATTGGTTTTGCATCAAGAACTTGTGCCTCCGTTTCAAAAACCTAAGAACAAAAATAGGGTCAAAACTCAAAATATTAACTCCTAATTGTGATTCTAAAGTCCTGCAAAATCCTACAAACTCATGGAGGAACAAAATCATACCGGACTTCAGCCAACAGGGTCAATTTTTGGTCTTTCATCATCTGCAACTTCTTTCTCATGGCCTCTGTTTCCTGAAAAACACAAAGCACATGAAAATTTAGTTTATGCTCTGGCCTTAAGGCAAGTGTTCAGGCAAAGTAATAGTAATGGAAATCATCAAAAGCAGTCAAAGTTGATAAAAGCAACAGAGCCATCAATTTTCCTTCTGGAGGAAGGAGGGCTTAAAGGTACAGCCCTTTGTAGTTGGTGTGAAGCGAGCAATGATAAGAACTTAAGGATTTAGGCGGAAACATTCAATAATTTTATCATCAAACCTTGCAGGAAACAACCAAAAAATTACATATAGTCACCTTGATCAATCCAACCTATGAAAGCTTGCTGGATCTAAAAGACTACTAGAGGAGCTATCTCAATTACTTTCTCAGGTTTCACAGCTGACAGCAATGAAAATTTAGAAAATTCAAGTAAAAAAAGGCGAAATTTCATTGTCGGTAGGGGATATTAACATAGAACATGAATCAAAAAGTCATTTCCTCATCATAAAAACAGAACTATAGGCACAAAACTCAAACGCAAAAGTCTGACAATACCACATAGGAAACACATATAAAAGAACGATAATTTCCTAGCAGGGATGAGGGAAGATCTCCATCAACTTGAGGCCAAATCATAAGATCTAAACAATCATTTCCTCTTCTTATCCTCAACCAAAAAACTAAAGACAAGAACATAAATTAAGAAAAACCCGGGGACTATAAACACCGGATCTAATGAAATCTGAAAGAAATAACTCCAAATCTAAACAATCCGCAAAAAAGTTATTACCTTGTGCAAGTCTTCAAAGTCTTGCATAAGGCTCTGGTGCTTGAAACTGGTCCTTTGGTCCTCATATGTAGCATATGGAGAATACTCCATAGCAGCAACAGCAGCAGCAACCCCTTTCAGCTTCTTCATGTTTCAGATCACAGGGGTCAGGTTAAGAGAAGAACTCAGAAGGCCAAAATAAGGAAATATGGAGAAGAGACAGAGAAAAGGGAAGAAAGAAGGGAATTTGATGAGAAGGCAGACAGAAAGAGATATGGGCAAGAAATAATAAAAGGAAAGAATAAGTGTAGAGAGAGAGATAAGAGAAAGATAAACAAGAAAAGAGAGAGAGGGAGACAGGAAGGTTCTCGCTTTCCTGTTTTCTCTGTGAAAACTCTGACCGAGACAAAGAAAACCCAAAGAAGCCCACATAACTCGGTGAAAAAAATGTTTCTTTTGAGAGTTGAGACAGTGATGAAGATGGGATTTTTTGGGGGGTTGCAGAAGGGTATTTCTGGTAAACATGTTTTTAATTGGTTTTGTGAAGGAGTGAGAAAGAGAGAGGGAGTTTTTTGTGAGGTGGGTTTGGTTGGAGGACATTTGAAGACATCTATCTTCTCTTTCTTTCCGTTCTCTCTCTATCTTTCCTTTCTTTTTTGTTTTTCTTCTACATAAATTTTGGTCCAGCTGGGCCATTGAAGAAAGAGAGAGAAAGAGAGAGTTGGGTGGTGTGTGGACTCTTCTTTGTTTTTGAAGAGGGTGCGTGGAGTTTCCATGTTTCTTCTTTTCTTTGTATTTGGTGTGTTTTTCCCCTGTGTAGAGAGAGAAAGGAAAGAAAGGCTTTTTCTCCCTCTTAGAGAGAGATGGTCTTTGATACGAGAAGGGTGGGCTGAAAAAGGCAGGAGGATAAAATAGGATGATGCTGTTTTCTGATGTGTTGTTGTTGTTGTTGTTGCTGGTGCTGGTTTTGCAGCTGTTGGAGGTACCTTATTTTTAGGCTTTGGCTTGTGGCGTGATCACTGATGATAAATTTCAATGAGAAAGAGATGCTTTTCATTTCACATTATTATACTCCAGGCCCATTGCCTCTGAATTTCCTAACATACCCTTCACTTTCCTTTGTTCTCAAGGATGCATTCCCTTGCTTCCCCCCCTCTCTCTCTCCTTTGAGTTTTTTTTTAACCTCCCACGCACCGTTCCATCTGTTACAATGATGGGAATAAACCCCAATTTGGCTTCAAGCCTGAGACTCCTTTGCCAGTCAACCTGTTGTGAAACAGATAGGATCAAATCGGATTTGCAGGCCGCCTGAGTGGTTCCCCTGCTATTAAATTCCCCCAGTGAGGGTTAAACTAGTAATATCCTGTAAAAATCCTTTTGAATAAAACTAGTAATATCCCCTTCCATATCTACAGATCTAACCACCTAACCCTGGAATCCGGACACCATCCTACCTTCCTAGCCATCACAGCAAGCAGAACTTTCATGTCCTCTGTAAATGCTGGAAAGTGGGAACCAACAAAGTCCATGACTTCAAATCCCGACCCTATTGCCATATTTTCTGTACAGTGTACCCTCTTTTAACTACAGGGTAACCAAGTTGACAGTGATAAATACCAATCCGGGGTCATCATTTAAATTCCCTATTTTCATTTAAGTGGGAGGGGGTATCTTGGTAAAATAGAGTACAGTACCACAATGAATAATGGATAACCAGCATGGTGAAAGCCAGCAACAGACCATTGATAGCTTATGAAAGCCAAAGGATGGTGAAAAAGAGAGGGAAAAAAAGCTGCTGGGCCTCCCTTGAAATTTGTTTCCCTTCTGTAACAGCACTGTCGGTGACCTGGTTCTTACTGTTTATTCATTTAAAACTTGAAACTGATTCAAAAGAGATACAAGCACATGTAGGATGCATATGAATGCATTAAGAGAGATGGATGGCTTGGCTGTATTACCATCAGTTTTACAGAAAGAGAGCAGAAAACTCTAGCTTTCTTGCCTATCCCTTTGTCTTTCCATTTTATTTCCATTAATAATTAATTCCTTGTGGGATGTTATCTGAAATGGACATGCGAGAGTGAATTTGAATATTATCCCAGATAATTTTTCTCCTTCTGGCAAAGAATTTCCCATGAAGATGATGATTGATACCCTTCTAGGATCATCACCACCATCATATCACTGTTAAGCAACCTAATTTCTTTAAAGTTGAGTTCTGATGCTTTATTCAGTTTGGGACTTTGAGTTGTATGCCTTTATTCTGCAGTTCCAAAAAAAACAAATGTCCCATGTGAAACAATCACTTGGGGCTCTAAGAGCATGTGATATGAGGTTTGGCAATATGTCAAAAGTTAAGAGGTGGATAACCAAAAAGGTTGAAAAAATGTACTTTATGTTTCCTCTAATTGTCTTAACTGTTTAATCAGATTTGTGCTTTCTTCTGTTAAACTGTTTTAAGCACTAGGCTAGCAAGAAGCCAGCATGCACTTTCTCAACCCTTTTTTCTCTTTTGGCTAAAAATCAAGTGCCAGTATCTTTGCTTATGCATTAAGCCAGTGGACCAGTAAATGACAGAAACAGAAGCAAAGTGGCCACTTTCACCATTGATGACTTGTAGTGCTTATCATTACTGTTCACAAGTCACTGATTGGTTCTTCTTCACTTTGGGTGCAGATGGAAAAGTGAAAGAAATGACAGTGAGAACTTAGAACAGAAAATGCTGAAAGTTGCTTGTGTACATGGTTGACCATAAAAAGTGAATAGAATACTTCTCTGGCTTAAGCAGCCTTTCAACACGACCATGACTCTTTGGTTTGAAATTGTTCCAGGGTTTGGAACAAGTCAAGGAAGTAGCCGGCTTTTGTTGAAATTCTCATCAATTGCATCATTTCTCAGATTTCTGCAATCACTATTTGCAGTCCCTTTGGAAAGCTCAAAGAAACAAGGAACCAAAGCAAAAAACCAGGGAAAAGAGAAGCTATGGTATTGACCAAAACTTACTACATAAACACATGTACCATTTCTTCATTTAGAAACATGGGTACAGATACTTAAGACATGTTTGTAAGCACTTTAAAGGGATTAAAGCTAATTCATGGCTAATGATTGAATGCCTGAGGTCAAAGCAAACTCGGATGACAGAATATAAGACTCAAATATCAGACACCTTTGTCACCAAACCAAAACCATCAAACCCCTCGATGCCTCTGATGATTCCAGGTATGCAAGAGCCATAAACAGGACAACAATCGAATCAGTTTGGGCCTTTTGCAAGTTGGGTTGGAACAATGTGAAACCTTGTAAGTCGACATAATGTCAGAGGCCCAAGCATGAGGATTGGGTTTGACAATTGCAATACTTTTCTTTTCCTTGCACAACTTTTCCTTGCATTTCTTGCTCCCACGTTTTTTCACTGAAAAGGTTAGTGAAAACTATCCGGACATGATAACGTGTCTTTCTTTGATTGGACCACATGGAAACAAGTACACACTCCAAGTGCAGAAAATCCCAATCACCGGAAACCCAAAATAAGAACCAACTTCTATCTTGTGAAATCTCCTTCTTTTCTGTCTGCAGTCTTTAGAAATATCCGAAAATTTTGTTGGTGAAGAGAACTTGCAAAACCGATGGCTTCGACAAGTGCCGTGACTGCTCAAATATCAAATCTGCATGGAGTCACTCACTGGAAGAAGCCCATCCCTTCTTCTCTCGCCCTTGGTAACTCTTCTCTCTCTCTCTCTCTCTCTCTGTTTGGTTGCTGAGAAAATGGAGGATCAGAATAGAATATGCAAAAAAGTTTTGATTTTGTTTTCTGGGTTTGTTCTAGTGCTTGTTTTGAGTTGAAATGAGCTATCAGCGTAGCTAAATAGTTATATTGGGTCTAATTTAATAGTTTTTTTTTATTGAAAGATGAAGGTATGAACTTTCAATTAATCTTCTCACTTTTTTTATCAAGTAAAAATTTGCTTAGATTTTTTCTTTTCTGTGTGTTTTACTTTTTATTCTTAATTTTTTTTATTTCTATTTATAGAAAATAGTGAACCTAGTCATTAGGAAATTCAATCTTTGCAGAACTGTGATGCTTAATTCCAGGGGACCTAAAATGTTATGTGCTAATCTAGTGTCTAGTTTGCAGTTGAGTGTTTATATGCACTTCATTTTCCCCCTCCCCCAATTTATGATCTTAAAGAGTGTCTTCTAATTTACTAATTTGTGTTTCTCCTGATGGCTTTCAGGTAATCTTAATTTCAGTACAAATCTAGCTGGTAAGCAGTTTTTATCATCGTCAGGTCATCGAAAATCTGGGCGTAGCTATAAATCTCTACGTGTATATGGTCTGTTTGGAGGAAAAAAGGAAAATGGTGAGAAGGGTGATGATGCACCTTCCAAGGTCAGTTATGTTAGCCTATGCTTCTGGCGTACACTGCATTTTAACGTAAACCATTCTTTAGAAATGGCTGCATTGATCTCTGATATTGAGTAGCATGCCTTCCATGTTATGGGGATAATAGCCTATTTAGCGGTGTTATAGTCTGATCCATGCTCTAATATTGTTTTGACCTTTTTATTATAATTAATGCCCCATTGTTTGGACTAGTAGCTAATACTAGTTGTATAATTGAAAATGATGCTTTAAATTCTGCCTTAGGTGTTGTCATGTCTCAGTTTCAGTGTCTTTTTTATTGTTGTACAACTTTTTCTTGTTACTGCTAGTAATTTATGTGAAACATGTATTGGTTGCATTTGATGTTGGTAGTTTAGTAGGTCAGTTTGAGCCCTGTACGTGGTCAGTTTGAGCCCTGTATGTGGTTTTTGTTTTGTCATATTATATGCCTCATGTCAAGAGAAGCTATATTTGCACACCATGCCATTCGTTGGATGCATGTTTTGTCAGATGATCTTGTTCTTTCTCCATGTTAAAGATAATGATAAACAAAAGAGCTTTTCCATACGCATAGGCCACTATGTATCTCAATCCATCAGTAACCCAAATTCCAAGAGTGGAACAAATCCAGTGAGGCTGTGTGCAAGACTAAGGAAGCAAGTAGCCTGTATGAAGTCATGTGATCCAATCTGTGTGAAGGATGTTTTTACTAAACTACTGAGAGCAATTGGGCTAGAAAACAAGGAAAGCCCTGTTTAATCCATTTTGATGGTAGTCTAAGTCAATTATATGTTATCAAGGTTGATCTTGTGTTTTCACTTTGTTAGACATATACATATGCATGGAGAGAGAGGGAGATTATAGGCAGCCGCTATGCATGGATGGCTCTAGTCCTCTATCTTCTCATTAGATTTGCACTCTGTTTCATAACCACTGGTCCATTTAAAAGTGCCAAAATTGATGACTGCTTGAGTCATGTGACCAGGCATTATGGTTCAATTGATTGCTACACAAGCTTCATCATCTTTCACAATTGCACATGATAGTTAGAATACAGCACCATGGTTGACTCTCTCTCTCTCCTCCTTTGAACTAACGCTGCTGTCCTACTAATTGGTCTTAGGCAGGAATTCTTGGAAACATGCAAAACCTCTATGAGACAGTGAAGAAAGCACAAATGGTTGTCCAGGTTGAGGCTGTGCGTGTGCAAAAAGAGCTTGCCGCGTATGGATTTTATCTTACACCTATTGATGTCTGAACTTTTAGTTTCTCTCTATGTGTGAGTTCCATTTGGTTTTTATCTGTGTTGCAGAGCAGAGTTTGATGGCTACTGTGAAGGTGAACTGATAAAGGTAGGTTGTTGTTGTTCTCTTTCTTTCTCTCTAGTTCTAGAAATGTCATCAACTGCTTCACATGGTTAGCTACATTAACATTAGCTAATGAACATAGATCAAGCTAGGTCATTTTATTCTTCTAGTTTTTAGATCCCAGGTTCCGTTACCACTTACTGTTCCACTGAATAAGTTTCCACTTACATGCTTCAATTGGATTGTCCAGTCCTTTTGGGTGGAGTCCTTGTAGAAAGACTTCTGTTTTACACTAAATTCTTGTGTTTAGAAATGTTTTGTCAATAACTATTATGGTTATAATTTCTCTTCATGATCTTGAATATAAGAGATGCATAGGACTATATAATATGCCTGGGATGATGAATGGTTCCATTTCAGTTTTCATGTTTTCCAATGAACTGTTGCTGCTTTATATCTTAAGCAGACTGTATGTTGTATATTTCTATTGAATTTTACAGATATTCTGACTGAGAATGTTCTTTTTCAGGCCACATTATCTGGAAACCAGCAACCTGTACGCATAGAGATTACTGAGGCAGCAATGGAATTGGGTCCAGAAGTGAGTATACGTTTATTTAAACATTCTTCTGCCAGATTATTTGGGATGACACCTTGATTCTAGTCACATATTAGGTGCTTTTTATTTACAAAATCCTTTTAAGAAATGGTACAGGGAAGAAACAGTTTTGAAACTTCCACTTGGTTTAGTTGGGCCCCAATAATGACTCATGTTGGGCTCTTTATTTTAAGGCATTGAGAAGAATTTGTAAGTTGTAACTTGTTTGCTTGGTGCAGAAGTTGTCTGTGTTAGTTAATGAAGCATACAAGGATGCGCACCAAAAAAGTGTCCAGGTGATAATCTCCTAATTTTTTTTAATTACAAGGTGCAGAACCTTTTATAGAATCACTTTTACTGATAGTTTAGTTTTCGATTTTCTCAGGCCATGAAGGAAAGGATGAGTGATCTTGCACAAAGCTTAGGAATGCCACAAGGTCTCGGTGAGGGATTAAAGCAATGATGATCTCTCAACTGGCACCTAGATGAGCTTAGTGAGGGGATTAAAGCAGTAATGATCTCTTGACTGGCACCTGGATGAGCTAGTTTCAATTTTGTATACAAACCAATGCAGAAACACTCGTTTTACACTTATTACTTTGAATTTGCAAAGTCATTCAGCTTTAATATTTGAACTGAGTAGAGCAAGACTGTTTGGAAGATTTTGATTTTCGTTTTGTGGTGGTCGGATGGAACTGAATCTATTTCTCTATTTAGTCTTGGAGCCTCGAACTTCTAGTCAAGTGCAATTGCGTGCACGCTCTGCCGGGCTGCTCCGGGTTGTTTCTGGCAGGACCAGTTGACCATCAGATACGTAGATAACGGAAGGTAGGTGCCTTTAGTTCTGTTCCTCATGATTATAGTTGGCAATTAGCACTGCACACATCAACCGTTTATGACCTGACAACAAGCTTTTGGCTAACAGGTTACAGTATCATTTCTTTTAGGTGAAATTATCTTGTTACAATCTTGTTTTCCTGGCACGCAAACAGTACAGAGGGCAATTTTCCCATTTGTTTTCAAGGGGAAAACTAGGCATGCAAAATGGATTAATGCTCCGTTTCCTCAAGTTCTTTAAATAAACAATTCTAGTTCAGTTTCCATCATTTCGGGTTTGCCCGAACTATGAAATGGAGAAGAACTAATAGTCTTTTGGAGTAAATAATAAGAAATCCTAATTTGAATGAATCATTCCTAACTCTAAAACACCCATATATTAAATTATATGGGGATCTTGCTCTAACTGGTAGATATGCATTTGCTCAACAAACTTAAAAGCTGAAACAATTGGTCTCTCCCTGTCTGCTTAAGTAAAGAAAGTTCATTAAGACTTCGGCAATTCTTTCCCTGCCAAAAACGATTTGAAAAGAAGGAAAGCTCTCTTGGGTTGAAATAGAGGAACTTCATGGCCAGCTCCTCTGACTGTTGCGAAAGTTAGTCCTTGATAAACTTCTGTCCATCCTCCAACCTAGTCAATCAGATATTGATTCAAACTGATTTTATATTTGCAAAAGAAAAAAAATACAGAAGGAAAGACTAGGATATACCACTAGTAAAACCATTTTGGAAATCAGATATGGTGTGAGTATGTGAAATACCTGGTTGCCAGAGTACCACGGATACCAAGGAGTTTTGATCTGGCGGTTGAGGTGGCTAAGGGAAAACCTGGTGGCTGTCACAGGAACAACTGAATCTGTGTCACCGCTGCATTCAACGGAAGGCATTTATGGCACATTTAGTTCATCCGAAACTGAAATTATGTCCGAGTGCAGTGTGTAGACTAAAATCATGCAGTGACACAATCCTGTATCAATCTGATCAAGGACAGTCAAACACTCAACCTCTAAAGCCTAATTTCCTAGGAATAACAAATGCCTACTGTCATTCATATGATTTGGACACACATCTTGACATAAGCTTACAGCTAGACAACGGTAATTGTCAGCCTGTCTCACTGCGCTTTCTTTTACTGTGACTTATAGGAAAAAGCCACTGCCAGTATTTGAAAATACGGAGTATGTTTGAGTATTTTAGTATTTCCTTAATAGTATCCCATGGTCTTTTTCGTGTGTTAAAATTGCAACCCTGGTTGGTTTGTATTCCTTGTTTTTTCCAACTCAAGGGCTTAACTCAATAGATTTTGTACGAGGTCAGTGAAGTTTAGAACTCACCTGAAAACCCATATTCTTAGACCAGCTGCAATCAGTTCTTTGTATATTGGTAAGACGGAGTTTTCTGAATCCTTCCAGTTTTTGATGAGAACATCACTGTCCAATGACAAAACAGAGAATCATTTCTCAATCACCAAAACCACCCTTTTCAGAAAGAATTCAACTTAATGATAAAGTACTTGGAGAAACCTGCAAGCAGTCCATTTATAAGGAATCCCAGTGGTATTTGCATGCATAGCCTTTTGCACGTCTGGCCTATTATAGTATTTCTCAGCATAGTTTTCAGTACAGGGATCATACCCCGAAACCCGTCTATGGAAAAGAGTATTTTTGAGCCTTATATGCCTAGCTGAGTCATTTGTTAACACCAAGCAAGATGGGGTATAAATGCTGTATTGATCGATGTCTCCGAACTCGTGGTTCATGGCATAACTGACCGCATCATCACATTTTTGGGAACCTTTCTCTGCTGTGAAATTGCAATGTTTCATGATGGCTTTGTACGTTCTATCTGATATCATGGAGTGGCTCCACCAAAATGTAACAGTCCCAATGCTGTCATAGTAATTGTCTGTAACAGCGTTTCCAACCTGTATGATTTTCATTCAAAATCTCTAAAGTCCATGAACGTTATCTAGAGCTTTCTGGTTGAGTGTTTCTGATATCTTAATATCTGATAAAAGTGAAAATTACGCTTGGCTTACTTACAATAAATCCTTTAAGATTGATGATTGGATGCGAATAGGCTTTGTTGTAATCATGGATTTTCTTGGCCAACTGGGGAACATAATGTCCTATGTAACCATTTACAATTTTGTCAGTTCAGAATATTTTTCTGAAAGCTTGTTTAGCAACAAATTGATTTATAACCAGTTGTTGCAGGTTCATTTACCTGCATAACTTTCTCCAGCAATGTAAAATTCTCTGCGTTTGTATTGTGGAAATCTTGACATCCATCTGATGAGAAACATCAGAGCATCCTGAGCTGTGTCAACTCACAAACAAACTACCATCAGGATTAAAGAATGATGCATCAAATGAGATCAGGAAAAGAGCGATGGTTAGCTGCTAATATAAGCACCTGTCCGGCTGTCTCCGGAGTCTTCAAGATTGGAGCTTATATTTGTGTAAGAGAATCCAACTCCGGCAGGTGACTCAAGGAACAGAATATTTGCTTCTGTAAACATAAACAAAACCAAATACTGTAAAATTGATAAGGAAAAGAGTGCTGGAAAAAAGATGAAAACCTGTAAGCATTACTAAAAATTTGATATACTTCCTTCATGTGATTTGCCATCTGGAAACCAAATTCAATACAAACAGATTAGGTGTTTGATTGTTACCTATATTCCATGAATACTTGTTGAGATAAAGGGAGGAACCAGTTTTATTAATCCGAAATGGTCCAATTTCCTCTGATGCTCCATATGCCACTGATGAGCAACCTGGCCCTGCACAGTCAATCAATGACAAATTAACTAGAAACTCAAACCCTTTAAAGTAAGAATTTTTTTAAGGTCAATTGGCTTATTTAATTAGAACAACCTGACAATCACTGAATTCATATACCCCCATGTGCTTTGTTTTTGACTAATTAAGCTCTGACAAGTTTATTTACCAAGCCAACTCAGAGACTGAAATATTTAAATAATGAGAAGAAATCACTTGATGGTTGTTTTTTCTTGATAAACCTTGATCATCATTCTGAACTTCAAATATGGTTGAATGTTAAGTAACATATGGTATGAATAAACAAGCTTTATTAGTACTGCAACTGCAATAGTATTATATATTGAATAGAGACTTGAGCACTCTCAATAATCTTAATTTTTATCAATGCAATCTTTTAATTAATAATGAAACCTGAGATCATAAATGAACATTTATCTAGATAAAAACATATACAGATACAGAGGGGGTAAAATTTTGGAATAATGGTGGAGACAATTCATAATTGCAAAAGGAGGACAAAGTTTTATTGTTTTTTTTTGAAACAAGAACAGATGTGACCCTTGAATGAGAGGTTCATAGTTCAAAGATAGTAGTGATTTGAAGTAAGAATTTTTCCCAACCACAATAAACACATGCAATTAAAAATTGCATGATTTCAAGCTGGAATAAATAGAGTACAGGGGGGGTGTGACAACTATCGAAGAGTGGCCCAGTTTCAGTTCCACTATGTGATGCTTATATTCCTGTCTAGCTCAGCTAACCACTTGGAGTAGGGTCAACCTTGTGTACATGGTGGAGCGCAAACAGCAGAAGTTGGGGCTCTCAAGGATCAATAGAAATGACCATTGCCCACAGTAGTCATTGGTGAAGTAATTTAGCTAATTAAGCACTTTTTTTCCCATATAGCATCTTCCCGGATTTTGTACTAGTGCAAAATTGTTATCCTAATCTTCCAATTAATACAAGGGGAAGAGAGTGTTGCTTCCTTAAAACTACTCAAAATTAATGATACATTGGAACATGATTGTCAAAGTGAAAGTATTCAACAATAAAATCTATAGTAGTTCAGTCAATTTATCTACTCTAAACCATTAGGTAAGATTCCCATTTTCGTCTTGTCAGGAAAAACATTTAATGGAGTAACTGGAGCAATCTGAGAAGGAACACCTACCCTCTTTGCTCTTCATAAAATATATATATATATATATACATATACACATAACACTAAGGAAACAGTTTAATTTCCTTCTGTGATGTCAGCTTCTGTTATTAATTCGCTTGATAGTGACCCACATTTTTATATTTCCCATGGTTAGTTTAATGAACTTTTGAGTGATTAATTACAAAAAAATATTTCAATTCCTCCCCCATTTCTGGGTCATAGCAGCTCGAGCAACCACACATCATCATCACCATCACCTTCTGCTACTGAAATGCGCGTGCCTCAAAGAAACAAAGGAGCAGTGGGAGTTGGTGGCAAGCTTCTTTTCTCCCCTCTATTGGCTGCCTTCTCTATCTCTATCTCAAGTCAACTCAAAGAAACAAAGAAGACAAGAGAAGAAAAAGAGAGAGAAGGAGGGGTGGGGGGCATCTTTTGTTTGCAGCAACATGAAAAATTTTGGACAGTTCTACTGGAAAAAGTTGGTTCACTTTGTGGTAGCTTTTAGGTTTTCCTTTTGCAAAAAAAAAAAAAAAAAGAACAACTAGCAAATGCAAACAAGTTGAAAAGAATGTGACAAAGAAATTACACAGAGAGATGCAAATGCTTTTTTGAGGCAACGGGTTTGATCAAAACAGGGAATAAACGTCAGTTGTAGAAGGAATAAAACCCTAAAAAGATACAGACAGAGAGAGATCACGAGGTCCCATGCGGGCTTATTTTTGGTTTTTCATTTTTGGGTGCCACGTAAACACGCAGTCGTTTTTACCATACAGTTCTTTCCGCTTGAGCCTGAAGGTGCATTTTAGCTTGGGTTAAGGGGTCTTCGCTAGTTTGCTCTTGGTGTTGATGGGCGCAGTCTATACATAACTGTGGATAGAGTGGGCATCGGCAATGGATTAGGACATGAGCTGGGACGTGCAGTACACAATGCTCCATTTATTGAGAGGCAGGGATATTTTTTGGCTCATCATTTTGGTATCAATGCCATTTTTTCGAGAACAGAACCAATAAAGAATCAAGACATTCATTGCATGGAAAATGATGTGTTCATCAGTTTATAGCATTGTGATTCGGGTGTGGGGAATTGTTTTTCCATGGAGAACTGTTTATGGGTTCTTAATTATTCAATGTTCTTCAGTTTTATTTTGGTTCTTTTCCTTTTCAAGGAAAAAGAAATTACCATGGATATGGATTATGCAAGTTCTTTGATTCGAACATGTATGGTAAAATTAGCTAGAGTGCTAGACCAATCTTAATGACTTGAAAAAGAACATGAAAAATGGATATTTCTCTATCAGTACAGTCTTACTTGTTGGACTATGGTAAAATGTAGCAACAGTGAACAAAATAGAGGGAGTAGCTAGCTAGAAAGCTAGAAAGACTGACCTCCATTGAGCCAAAGAACTAGAGGTTTTTTCTCTGGAACTGTAATGGTTTCCGTCAGCCAGTAGAAGAGAGCTCGACCATGTTTCTCATTGACAGTAACGTAGCCTGAAAACTGAGAAAATGTCACTGGCGGTTGCCCTGGAAGAGATGAAATTCGATCAAGTTCTTGTTGTTTTGGCACAGCAGCAAGAATAATGCCGATGAGTGAAGAGGAGAATAGGTAAGATATTGAGATGACAACGGCTTTGCTTTGACCCGTTGTAGCCATTTGCACCCTCGTTTTGAAAAATGAAGGGTACTGCTCTCTCTCTTTCTCTCTCTGCTGTTATGTAAAACAGCTATGCTACGGCTCACTCAGAGATATTGATACATGTATTGGAACTGATCAAAGAAGATATGCAAGCCCGAGTTGTAGATTTATATGGTGAATTATCAAGTCTGATGTTGCTGCATTACTACACTATTGCAGGTTAGGCAGCTATGTGGACCTCTCTCTCTCTCAAGATTCAGATGAGAGAGAGTAGCCGGTCCTACAAGGGGCAATTTGAAAGCTGGATCCGAATTTGGTTAAAAACCCAGAAGCAACATCATAAATGCATCACAAGACTCTCTCTCTCTCTCTTGCCATACTGTAAATATACCAATGACCAAGAAATTAGGGTCCAATGAAAGTTTTTACTCTCTTAATCTGTAATCTTCATGGATATAGATCAGCAATCTTGAACTTGTTAACATTAACACTACGGATGGAGAGTGACAGACAGTTAAATTTGCTGTTGAATTAGTTTTTGTGTGTTATCAGCAATGCATAAAGTAATAATATAATCATTAAAGCAATTGTTCTGGTATATACTAGTAGCAAATTGTCCCTGTAAGGTGTTAATTTGATGTTTATTAAAAAATTAAACAAAGTTATCATTTGAGCTTGGACTGAAAGTTGTCACTTAGAATAATAAGTTTTAAGCCAAGCTCGAGCTGCCTAGCTTTTACTAAAACATTATTTAAACCATAGAATCTAATCTGAGGAATTCTCTCTGTCTCTCCCTCTCCCTCTCCCACAGCCGTTGTGGTCCAAAAAACAAAGATAGAAAGTGGGGTAATAAAGATTAATGGAAGTGGGGTTGTGACTCTTGTGACCTTTCCTAAAGGCCTGTAGCCTTGATACTTTTGAATGGGGTACAACTGCAACAATTGGGAGGTAGTAAGCCTGAAGAAAGAGATGCTCATAGTCCCGACGAGCAGTCGTTATCAGCTCTCTTTCTCAATAGGAATCATGCATGACCACCCTCTTGTTTCTTTTTCTAATTTGCATGAAGCTTTCTTGTGGTCTCAAAGCCTGCAAAAAGGCCAAGGTGGTTAAAACTAGATTATTTGATTAGATGTGTTCTTGATTAAAAATTGTAGTGTGACAGGGTTTGGTCAACTTTCCAATTATTGTTGCATCCTCCTTAACATCCCCATTAATATTAGTCAATGGAAGTTGTTCTAACCCCTTTTACCAAATTCTTTCCCAAGCCAGCAAATTTACAATTCTTTAATCCTTATTAAGTAGGGTAACTGTTCACTATTTACCAAAGGTAGTTGACACACAAAATTTTCACATGTTGACTTCGTTTCCCTTTTGAGCCGCTTGTAGAACTATACTATTAATTCCTAACTCTTCTTTCGTCTTTCCTTGAAAAATTAATGAACTGGATATACATGCATGCATGCATCCTTTGCTGTGAGATTAAGCTGGCAAATATATGAAATTCTTCAGCAGTAAGGAATAGATATCGAGGTATACGCGTCCACCGCCGCCTGCATGTGCATGAACATTAATGCCATGGTCTCTTCCTAAAAGTCAATTATCTGCTAAATTGCAGGATGAAAATCCCCTGAGCTTGAAACTTACATAATAAGAACAAAAGAACTTGTTCATTGCCGTCCATTCTGATGGTTATGATTATTGGTACATAGTTTGACCATAATATATATCAGCCAAACTAATATGTATATATATATATATATATATATATATATATAATACACACACTGTATGTTTGAAGACCCATCTCAACCCCACATGCAGAGACTGCAAATGGATGGTTCTTTTCAATGCTGGAACATCTAGCTAACGAATTCTACACCCCAAAGTCATTCAGAGACCTAATTTAACTTTTGCTTGCTTTGTAAACTCTTTAACATGAGTTCTGCCCCATGATTTCCGAGATGTTGTTTCCTCTGTCTCTTTTACTGTATTCTTTTTCCAATCGTTCCCATGTGTTCAGCACGGATCCCCATATGCATGCAAGCATGCAGAATTAACATCTCCATATCCCACAATTTCTCTACTTTGCTTCATCACTATCCATGCATAAGCTTTGCTATATCTGCCCTGGAACCTTCTCATCCCTAGATTTAATTCCTTAAATATATTCAATTCTGAAGAATATGTATTAAGATATATACATGCATGTTTGGCATCCTCAACTTGACATTTTAATATTACTTGTCTTACATCTCTATCTGGTCAAAGTTTCATTATAATTTATAATTGCATGCACCAAGGAAATTTGGGTCTTAATTTAAAAACACTTCTCTGTATTTATCCTTTTGGATCCTTGTCATGTATAGCTCATGTCAAAGTAAATCAATGACTTATCTAGTTGTCTTGGAGCTTGAAAATCTAGATTCGAGTTTAGAAACTACAAATAAGAGTACGTTAGTAACAAACTTGCATTCAATCACATTAGAGAAGCAAACTCAATGACAAATGGAATGACGAAATCAAAAATGTTATTCTACATTTTGTAAAGTCCCTATCTTACGGGTTTCTTTCTCATATTTTATAAAAGATATAAAATACCCAAAGATGATATATTACATTTTAAATCCCTTTCATTACAAGATCAAGTTTGATCTACAGCATTATCTACATCTATCAGTCAAAATAAAAAGAATATATACACAGAATCTTAGGGCCTTGCATGTATTTGGGTGAAAAATACGCAGGAAAGGTCAATATGCCGAGCGTGACCTAAGCGATCCAGCCATATATGAACGGATCATTATATACAGAGATGTCCCAACAGCCACGGCACCGCAGTTTTGACCCCATTTTGTCGCCTTAATAAAATCATTCATGGATGTAATTTCTTGGTCGTCCGCATTCATGAAGCCAGCAGATAATACAATCAGATCACATTAAAGACAAACAAGAGACTAAAAGATTGGGGAAGAGGGGAAGGAGGAGTTGGTATGGGGAGGTGGAAGTGGCTTGTCTTCAATATGAGCAGTTGGGCAGTTATGTCGGCATTGGTTTCGCTTTAAAGTTTAAATTGCGCTCATGTCTCTAGGACTCTCAAGGCCTTTCGGGCTGGCATTGTCCACTCCTGCAGGATTCTAAAATTTGTCGCTATATATACATAGCTTCCGAATGTCAACTTAGGTAAATTGGTGGATATAAGGTAGCAATCAAACAAGATTGATTAGATAGACATGATTAAGGATAATGGGACACCCGTTAACTCCAGGACAAAGTAGAACAACTTGCATTGAAAGACTGACGATATTCAGTTTTGGAGTAACCAGTTTATGACCATTGACTGAGCTGTCTCATTAATTCTATGTAAACCAAACCAATCATTCAGATCGATGCCGACTCCTGGGGCTGCCTTTCATTTCAGAAATGTTGTTTTGGGATTTGGGTATTTGCCCAAAATATGTAATGAACCTTCTGCTTCTTGATAGTGATATGAAAGATGATAGGTGAGATATGGAATCTCCTTGTTGGGTAGATGATTATTAGGTTATGCACGTAGATTGATAACTTCAACACAACAAGAGGGAAAAAAAGGATAACAGTATTAGTTTGCTAATGGTCATTGGTCACAACTCGGTTGGAATGTAGACAAAGTTTGATGTGACTTGTCACTGAACGGGAGTCGGGAGATTGAGCCAATGACCGTACCCCTTTTATGTCAAACCATTTTGCTCTCCTTTTCTTTTGGATCGTGATCAGGAATCACGTCGGTTGGAATCAAGCACATTTCATATACTGATAATTAACCATGGTTAATAAAACATTAATTATTTGTGCTGCTCAATGCTATGTGCCTGTGGATCTGCAAAGTGTAATCATGCATTCTGGGTCCATGAGGAGGAAGCAGTTAAAAGAGAGACAAAGGCCCAAAGGCAACAGGCTCAACGAAACCAGGTCCTCGCCCTGTATAATGTAGCATTGGGAAATACGATTTTGGAAGGAGGACATTAGGGCCCAACAACAGTAGCATTGCCTTTAAACCTGAATCCTAGTTGACAAAAAGTCCATCCAGGCCTAACTAGATAGTTTGTGTATCAGTCTGGATTCTGTGTCCATTGCCTAAACTTGGAAAATAGATTAGGGAAGAACCGCGTCACAGTTATGACTGTAACATTGGGAGCCGGACCCATCAGAATGCCAAATCATCATTTCAAACCATGAAAATTTCAGGGAGAAAGAAAAGGAAGAAATTTGGTTTGAAAAATATTTACTCTAAGGGAATTTGGTGAGGTTGACCAAATTTGGGGATTCCAATGGCAATTATCATCATACAGGGAGAAAGTGAGTGAGTTTCTTTGTACTGTTATCAAAGCCCATGCACGAAATATGTCCCAGAAAATATATGAATAATTGAAGAAATTTACTAATTAATTAACTACCCATGGTATGCTAATTTGCATATATGGTACCTTTTAGATTTCCTGTTACAGCAATAGTTCAATTCGAACCCCAGCGTTCTTGTCAATGGAATAAGCTGTTCCGGTTCATTGTAGACATTCTTTGATAGTTAAGCTAGTTTTAAAGTTTGATTAAATGTCAATTAGAAGAGCAAAATCTTGCCTTCGGTTCTAGGACAACTTTCTTCTGCTTTTGGGTCGAGTGTAACTGTGTAAGCATGGCTTGCTTCTCCGTGTATCTGGGCCAAAAGCTGCTTGTCATTTTCTGGTCTTTGCCCACTGTTTTTAACGTACCATGGAAAAAATTGGTTTGGTTTTTTATGTACCCCCTTCCTGAAATGGCAAGGTTTAGTTACAGCAATAACCACAGAATGGAATATTTCCCTTTTGGCAAATATAGATGGTAAGCTGAATCAGAACTGCCAAGTTTCAATAGTTGCCAGACTTTTCTTTATTTAGCACATCACCTACTATCCATCAGTCATTGTATATATAACATCATTATGTATTTCAGAAAGATGTGCGCATATCATTTTTCAACCAGCAGGAAAGGAGCAATTGAATCCATTTGGTCATGCTCCATATGGAGCTGGGACTGATTTGATCGAAACCGAATTGGGTGCCTACGGCGAGAAGTCCTTATGATCAGGCTCTGCCTATGCGCCAGGCAATGTAAGATTCATAAGTTCTAAGCAGATGGTTTTCCTTGGATGATGATTCTTAGTCTTGCTTGTGAAACATATTACAGATCAGCAGATACTTCTCCAATCCCCAGTATTATTTTCAAGTGAGTGATCAGCATGTGATGGACAAATTGAAATTGATTCTGTTCCCATTCCTGCATAAGGTATATGCAGTAGCAAGTAATTATTACCTTCTGTTTCCATCTCAGAAGTTGACACACTCTTTCTTTTTCCTTCAGGGACACGGGATGAGAGCAACAGAAACAGTAGGGGGTGAATTCTCTTACAAGCCTCCAATTCATGACCTAACTGCTACTGATCTGTACATTCCATTGATGGCATTTGGCACATATGTGGTTCTAGCAGGCTTCTTTCAAGCCATCAATGGAAAGCAAGTCCAACTTCCCTTTTAATCTTCTTGTTTCGTTTAAACCATTTGACAAATATAACAAATTTCCTTGTTTTTCAGATTTAGTCCTGAAGCTGTAGGCCTGCAAGCTACGAAGGAACTGCTTTGCTGGTTATTCCAAGTCCTTCTACTAGAAGCAACACTGCACACACTTGGAGACGGAGACGTGCCATTGCTCGACATCATTGCTTATGGAGGGTACACTTTTGCTGTAGTTTCGGTTGTTCTACTCTGCAGGATCCTATGGAGTCACTGCTTCTATGTAGTTACATTGTGGGAATGTTTCTGTATGGGGATGCTGCTTGTGAAGATCATGAAGAGAATTCTGACTGCGGAGGTGAGAAGGTCTGAGAAGCATTCAAGCAAACGCCATTATCTTCTACTTCTGGTAGCTGCTGCCCAAGTCCCATTGCTCTTTTGGCTAGGAAATATTGCTGTATAAGTTCTAACCAGTAACAACCTGTTTGGGGGCTGATTGATTTGTCCATAACATTATGCTTTAAATGAAGCTATGAAAATAATTATAATAATAAAGTTGTATCGAAGATTTGGATTTTATAGATTTTTATTAATAAAATTTTTTTATGTCATTATTATACTAAATTCACGATATATATGAAAAATCTTAAAAGATGAAAAAGATTCGGATTTTAAATTTCATGTCTCTTAGCATAACAAAAATTATGATTTTTTTGACAAAATATTTGTAAATTTGTCAATATTGAGAATTATGAAGAATTTTTTGTATATAAATTAATTTAAAAAAGTAATTTCCAATAATATTATTTCGTCTGTAACAAAAAATTTTGTCATTGAATCAAATTTAAATTATTATTTAATTTAATTTAATAATATTAAAATCTAAAATCCAAAGCCAATGAATTAGCTATAAGTAAGAGCGTAGTTCACAACCCAATCAGTAATCCCCCACAGTCCCATCCAGAATTGGAATCCACGTCAGACCGCAAACTGTATCCTCTACCTCTTCTTCGTGCGCTCCAGAACGCAGCGTTTCGATACAGGGGAAACTTCCCGACACGTGGAGGACATAGTAAACTAAAGAAAAAACACGGTTTAAATAAATCTTTTAACCGCCAGGTAAAACGTTGGTGGTCGGAAACAGTGGTTTTTTAAAGTGTTTTTTTACAGTGCCGTGCGCTAATGTTTTAACCGTCCGACGAAACTGGTCAGACCCAGATTCAATTTTTATTACACTTCCAAAAACTCCATGTTATTTATTTACTCCTAATAATAAATAAAAATGATAATAAAGACGCCCAGCGCAAAAACTTCCTCAATTTGAATTTTCTTTTTTTTTTCTTTAGATTTTATCTCTTTCAAATTACACCTTCTTATTTGTAGGATTCGTAAGATTTCCAAGGAAGAGTTCAGGTATTTTTCCTTCTTATTATCTGTTCGGTGTTTACGAGAATTTGGTTTGTTTTCGATTTTTTTTTATAGTTTTGGTCTTTGATTTTGTTTGCCTTTGAGGTTTCGATTTAATTCTGATTGGATGATCTATTAATCAGGGTCTCAAATTCGAATCTTTGTTTCATTTTGTTTTGTATCTGAAAAATTGCGGATTTTAGGTGGGATTTTCAACTGCGGATCATGAGTTTTCTTTTTCTTTTTTATTATTGTTCCTTTTCAGATGAGAAAAAGATCCGTTCTTTTAAAGACCCTTTTTTGTAATTTGCTTATTGGAATGAATAATTGTCAAAATCCATGCTTTCTTGGTTTAATTATTGAAATATTTTTGGGGGTGTTTTTATTTAATCTACGATTATTTCTAACGGAGAGGGAAAAGGCTGATGAATTTAAACATTTGTAGCAGAAAAAGTTCCTTTCTTGCAAATTTATGCTTTTTAAATTGTTTGGGTATCTGAATCTTGAGTTTTATTTGATTATATTGCAGGAGATTTGTTGAAATCAAAAGATGTTAGAGCAGTTGCTGATATTTACCAGGGGAGGGTTAATCCTCTGGACATGTAAAGAGCTTGGGAATGCTCTTAAAGGGTCACCAATTGACACCTTGATCCGGTCCTGTCTGTTGGAGGAGCGCTCTGGTGCAGCATCATATAACTATGACGCTCCTGGTGCTTCTTACACCCTCAAATGGACCTTCCATAATGAGCTTGGCCTTGTTTTTGTTGCTGTCTATCAGCGTATTCTCCATCTTTTGTATGTGGAAGATCTTCTTGCAATGGTGAGGCGTGAGTTTTCGGAGATTTATGATCCAAAGAGGACAATGTATAATGATTTTGATGAAACTTTTAGGCAGCTTAGGAGGGAGGCAGAAGCTAGGGCTGAGGAGTTTAAGAAATCAAAACAGACGGCTAAACCTGTGAATAACAATAAGAAGCAAGGGCAGGTGCAAAAAGCTGGTTTTGATAAAGGAAGTAAGAAGAGTGAGGGTGGCTTGGCTGCTGATGGTGGGGATGGTGATAAAGTGAAAGGTCGTAAATTGGAGAATGGACACTCCAATGGTAATCATGTTGAGATTGAAGAACCTAGGATGACAGGTGTTGTTAATGGTAAAGAAAATACTAGCTCCAATATTAGTGCTTTCGATGTAAGTAAGCTTCAGAAAAGAACTAAAGGTGGAAAGAAAACTGATACTGTTGTTAACAAGGGTACCAAGGTGGACCCTAAGAAAAAAGTAGCAAAGAAGAATAGAGTTTGGGATGATGCACCTCCAGAGACAAAATTGGACTTTACTGATCCAGTGGATGGAAATGGAAATGAGAATATAGAGGTTGTTGCAGCTGATCAAGGTGAAAGTATGATGGACATTGAAGAGATTATCAGCAGTGATAGTGAAAGTGAAGAAGATGACAATGTGGGGAAGGATAGCAAGCCTGAAGCAAAGAAAAAGGGTTGGTTTTCCTCCATGTTCCAGAGGTATTTGTTGTACTTTTATCCTCTACTTTGATGTAGTTTCTTCTTTTAGATCATAATTTCTATTCTAGGATATATTTGTTCTGTCTTCGTGAAGAGTGAAATTGGAGCTCCTTTTTTTTGGGTGAAGCCTTCAAGGCTTTTGTTTTATCATGTTCAGATGTTCGTCATAAAGCATGTCCCCGCTAGTTTTATTTATTTTCATAAAACCTTACAACTTGAGTTGCTAATGTTTCTTTTATAGAGTTGATCTCTTTGATATTGCCATTATGTTCTTATATAATTTACATTGCAAAAGATGGCATTAGTAGTCAATGTATGATATTTGTTCTGCTAGGCATCACCGCTTAAAGAATGAAAGATTTTCGGACATCATTTGCTTGTATCATTGTTACATATTCCAGTCCCAAAGAGTTATACAGTCCTTTTTGTTTCCCATCTTATGGTGAACTCTTATTGTGTTTCATTTGGGCTTTGCAGAACCTCTACCGTAAGCTTTTATCATCACCATCCAATTTTGTTGTAAATTGTTGAATTTATGATGCAATTGCATCACTTATTCGTTTTCTACTTTCTTGGACTCAGTATTGCTGGAAAGGCAAATTTGGAGAAGGCAGACCTAGAACCAGCTTTGAAGGCTCTCAAGGATAGGCTCATGACAAAGAATGTGGTATGTCTTCTTCTAATATAACACACTTGAGTTCCAATGGATTGTTACCTTTCAATGTTTATAGGGCTGCTTACATATATGTGGCATTTACAGGCTGAGGAGATAGCGGAGAAGCTTTGTGAATCAGTAGCTGCAAGTCTTGAAGGAAAAAAGCTGGCCTCATTCACAAGGATCTCTTCAACAGTGCAGGTCTACAATTTTTTCATCTTTTAAATTGGACTCTCAATTTTTTTTTCTTTTTTTTTTCCTGCTTTTTGATTGTCTATAATTTTAATGGCGTATGGTGATTGTGACTGCAGGCTGCAATGGAAGAAGCTCTTGTTCGTATTTTAACTCCTAGGCGCTCCATTGACATACTGAGGGATGTGCATGCTGCCAAAGAACAGAGGAAGCCATATGTTGTTGTCTTTGTTGGTGTTAATGGAGTTGGGAAGTCAACAAATCTAGCCAAGGTTAAGCTGATTTAAGTGCACTATATCTAGATATGTCCTCAGGGACATGCTTTCTGGTCAGGCTGCCTAACCTCAAGTGTTACTTTGCAGGTCGCTTACTGGCTTCTGCAGCACAATGTTAGTGTTATGATGGCTGCTTGTGATACATTCCGGTCTGGAGCTGTTGAGCAGCTGCGAACTCATGCACGTAGACTTCAGGTATTACATCAATCATAAATGTTACATTTTCAGCATATTGGGCCTCATCTTGCTCGAAGGTGGTTTGCTTTGTGTAATGACAAGCATCATTGGTAAAGCTACTCTTTTATATCTGATTTGTTACTTGCTGCCTTGCTAGATTCCTATATTTGAGAAAGGGTACGAGAAAGATCCCGCAATTGTAGCAAAGGAAGCAATTCAGGAGGCCACTCGTAATGGTTCAGATGTTGTTCTTGTTGATACAGCTGGGCGGATGCAGGTATCTTCTAATATGTCAATTTGTTTCTGTGGACTTTTATACTTTGGGTAGTGCTTGGTGGGTGCTTCATTCATACTTTCTATTGCTTTCAGAAGCCTGAAAATAAAAAGTATAATGGTTCTGATTAAGGGTCAAGATAGTGGTATAACTTTTGCAATGGAAACCAATTGCATTCAATACATTATTTACTCTGAAATTGAATGGAACAAACTAGAGGATGTCTAGATAACCCATTCAAAACAGGTTTGCTTGCAAGAACTAGAGGAGGAACCAGTTATATTAGTTTTGCTAAAGGCAGTGAGACGACCAATTGAGCTATTTTGCTTTGAATGATATTTAAATGCAATCCTAGCTGTATTGCTTTTCTTTGTTATCACTGTTATGTTATTAATATCCATGTTATGCTTATCAGGATAATGAACCATTAATGAGAGCTCTCTCGAAGCTTATATACCTCAACAATCCAGATCTTGTCTTATTTGTTGGAGAGGCACTAGTTGGGAATGATGCTGTTGACCAGTTGTCAAAATTCAACCAGGTTTGCTTTCACGTTTAAACATTTTCTGTCGTTTTCAAAATTTCAAATCTTTTGGTTGTACCTATATTACTAAATCTATGTTATAAAGCAGCGAGTCTTGTTCTTCTTGCAGAAATTGGCTGACCTCTCTACTTCTCCTACGCCAAGATTGATAGATGGGATTTTGCTCACTAAGTTTGACACTATTGATGACAAGGTAAAATGAGTTTGAATCCGAGAAGGTTTTTATATTTTGGTTGCTATGGGAATCTCACACTGCCATTTATCTTATTTTTGGTTTATAACTGAAACTGATGTAGGTTGGAGCAGCGTTGTCAATGGTCTACATCTCGGGAGCACCGGTCATGTTTGTTGGCTGTGGCCAGTCATATACTGACCTGAAGAAACTAAATGTCAAATCAATAGTCAAGACCCTGCTGAAATGAGTGACTGCTTGATATAAATCCTCAATTTCATTTGCAATGCTCGAACTTCGAATACTGTTTCTCTGGCTGTGACTTTGTGTTACGTTAATGGAGGTGCATCACTCCCTTGCGGCTGTACATTTATTTATGTAGATCTTGAATTTGTCTGAGTTTGGTAGCCTTTTCTATCTTCTTCTCATGTCTGCTGAAAGATTAGTATTACAGTGAGAACTGTTTGTGAATCTGCCCGTTCTGCCCCCCACACCCTGTCAAGGATTGAAAGCCTTTTTCTTCAGTATTTGGTCAGTGGTTGTGAACCTGGCCATGATGTCCAAATAGTCGAATGATTGGATATAATGAGAACAACTCGATCAAGTGAAATGTAGGAATAAATAAAGGGCACGATTTAAGCAGGAAAAGAATAAATAATTCATATTTGCTTCCACTCCAATCTCTGGAAAGAATAATCTAATGTAAGAATACAAAAATTTCCTTCTATAATCAGTTGAATGATTCCTCAAGCAGCAGTAATGGATCGAATCTCTCTCTCTCATAACAAAGCCAACATCTAGTTTTTCAAAACAGAGCCAGCGCCGTTAGAACCCCCAACATAACCACCAAGCCACTTTTCAAGCATACGCCACTGCTCGTTGGAGCCACTGCAGGGCCGTCATACTCCATCGGAGAAGGTGCCGGTGAGACTCCTATGAACTGGCTTCTTGCAGACATAACCACAACGATCAGTTTCTGTCCCTTTTGGCAGTGTCCCTCAGCTCCACTGATAAAATAGTATGCCCCTGACCTCTCCAGCTTCACCTTAGTGTTGTCATCCTTGTGTGCAGCTATAGGGCTCGATGTGTTGCATGTTTCATAGTCTTTTTTACTCACCTGGAGCACGGAGTCCTTGCTGGGATCAAAACTCCAAACTGCAAAAACAAAAAACAAGATCAGATGAGTAACAGAAAGGACCCAGATGAGAAAATGAAAGAAAAGTTCGATAATGAGTGGTTATTCCTGTACCTAAAGAGTCTCCAATCTGGAAACGTGAAGCCCCAGCCCATTTGTTAAGAGAGTCAGATTCAGATGAAGGGATTTTCCAAGCGTTGGCTTTGCCTCCAACTAAATGTTCCCTTGCTTCTGTTAAGGTTAAGAAGACAGAAACAAGCAGAACTGAAGACGACAACAAACCTCTGCTTGCAGCCATGTTTCTTTATATATGCTTTTCGAAAATAGTTTTGAAGGGTGCGTATGTGAGGCAGATGGAGAGGAGGATGTGGGAAGAGTGAGGAACATGGAAGCAATTTATAGTGGGCAAATGCGAACCCAGAGAGAAAAAGAGCCGTTGTGGTTGCAGCAGGTTCAAGAGAGTAAAGAGACTATTATTAGATATTGCTTTGGGAATTGTCAAAAATTGAGCAGTTTCATTGTGGCGGCCTACTCTGTCATTTTGCCGTTGGAATTGCTTGAGCCGCCAGCCCATTTCTCAGGACGGATTCCTGCTTGCCACATTTCGTGATTCTCACCGTGACTAATTTCAAATGTCAATAAAATGAGTAGTAGACTAATAACCCAGAATTTTGAGCAATCTTTGTGTCCTTCACATGGTGGGAGGATGGATAGCCATTGCTTGTAGGCTTTGATTAGTGTTTCCTAGTCCATTCAATTCTGCCAATAAGCCCAACCTCTCTGTTTACCCCAAAAGGAAAAACTGATTTACTTATCTGGAAAACAGTGGGGAAGGGGAGGTTTTAACTTTTGATTGAAACTTCTCTGGAAATGCACTAACAATGAGATTGAGAGAAACAAAATCAAAAAGTAAAGTTGTTACACATATTGTTCTTTTCATTCTAAAGATTTATGGGATTATGCAATTCAGGTTTCAGGGTTTATATTTATATACATAAGGATCATTTAAACTTGATTACTACTATATAGTTTGTAACTTGGAGATTTGATTACCTTACAAAGATAATTGCTTATTTAATGGATCTCATCCCTTTCCTCCCTGTGAGACCCCAAGTTTAAAATACAAGGTTGAAACGGGTAATTGATTTGGTGAGTTTAGGAATCATCTTCGTTAGTTGAAAACTCTAAATTTCTAACCTTTAAGAATTCATAAATTTAGAATCTGAAGGTTAGTGGAGGAAGTTGAAATGGAATTAGGCTTAAAAAGATCAATTTTCACAAATTTGAACTAGAAGGGTCGATCCTAGGAAGCAAAATGGGGCAAAATGCATTTTGGAAGTACTAGGATTGACCCCCACGCTTCCAAGGGTTGATCCTTAAGCCTCCATGATAGAAAATGCATTCTACTTTAGACCAAGATTAACTCCCATCCTTTAAAGGGTGATCCCAAAAAGCAGAATGGGGAAAAATACATTTTGGAAGTGTTAGGATCAATCCCTACCCTTCCAAGGGTTGATCCTTAAACCTTCAAGATAGAAAATGCATTATGTTTTAGACCAAGATCGACCCCCACCTTTTAAATGATCAGTCTTAGAAGGATGGATCCTAGGGCATCCAAATAGAAAAATAAAACCTAAAACCCTCAAAACTCGAGCCACTTTTCATTTATTCTCTTTTCTTTGTTTTCCCTCCCATTTTCTTTCAAAATCTCCTCCTCCTTTCAAGACTCTCAAGGTTTTATTATCAAACCTTAAATTCTAAGTACTAAAGATAAGGATTTTCACTCTAAAAATAATGGTTCTTTTTTATTTTAATCTTCTCTCTTTAAAAATTAAAAACTTTTTTAAATTTTCAAGGTTTTACTGGATCTCTTTTCTAGAAAGCTCACCAAGGTAAAGTAAGATACAAGTTAAGTTGTTTATTTAATGGGTATGAGGTTTGGAAGAAGAATTGATGAAAATTATTGAAAATAAGTGAAGATGAGTTAAGTTGGAAAATAGGTTTTTATTTATTACGAATTTCAGGAAGTATTTATGGTGATATTAATGATTGCTTGTTAAATTAGGTGTTGTTGAAGGTTTCAACTCGTCATGTTAAGCAAGGTTCAATTGGTTAAAAGTGCTCGAAAAGTATTGTGAGTAGATATGCGTTTTAAAATTATTTTGGATATAGCTAAACATGTTTTCGAGGTTTATGAAAGAATGAGAAATTTGGATGATTGATTGGATATGTTTGATGCTAAAGGTTCTGAAAGAAAATGTTTTGAATGTATACATGTATGTAAGTATGAATATATGTATGTACCTTTTCATGGGGAACAAGCATTTTAAATGATTGGAAAATTTCGTTTCAACATGACTTGGAAAATTAAATGAACATAGTTTAGCTTTTTGCAATAATTGTGAATTGATAATTAGACTTTGTTAGATGCCTTAGTACCTTCGGAATTGTTAAGTGCCTTAGCATCTTCAGAATTGTTAGGTGCCTTAACACCTTTGGATATTGTTAGGTGCCTAGCATCTTTAGTTAGGTATCGTAGCACCTTTGGATTTTTGCCATGAGCCTTACCATGAACGAATATGTGCTTTATTACACTTGGATGTTGGATTAATGCACAATCATATGTGAATCATTTTACTCATATATTATACTTGCTTATAAGCTTATTTTGAAATGCACCCATTATCGTGGTTAAGCTACATGATTATAATGTATCTTTGACAATTTGACTATGGAATTGATTAGATTAAATGTCTTGATAGGAGTTTGTTTGGTTCATTAATTGTAGAAATATTGATGTTTTGGACCTTAGATCTGATAGATTGGAAAAAGGGAATTGATGGATTGTTTAGGTGTCATAGTACCTTTAGATTTGATTAGGTGTCATAACACCTTTGGATTTTGGCCATGAGCCTTAACATGAACAAACTTGTGCCTTATTACATTTGGATGTTAGATTGAAGCATAATTATATGTGAATCATTTTGCAAGCTAAGCTCATTAACCGTTTATGCCATGAGAGCCTTTTGCAAGCTAAGCTCAAGACTTGAAATGGCATGTTAGTGATGAGGTTAATAAAATCACTTTTTTTTAAAAAAAAAATATGTGAATCATTTTACTTATATTATCCTTGCTTATATGCCTATTTTGAAATGCACCCATTATCATGTTTGAGTTACATGGTTATAATGTATGTTGGAGAATTCGATTGTGTGATTGATTGGATTAAATTTCTTGGTAGGAATTTGTTTGGTTCATCAAATATAAAACTATTGATGTTTTGGAACCTTAGATTTGATCGATTAGAAAGGGGAATTGATGGCAAGGTAAATGAAGTGAAATTAAAAGGTTTAAGGGCCAAATTTGGAACTGTTGGGATCGATCCCTGAGAACCAAAAGATCGATCTTAGACCAGCAGATCCCGCATAAAATGTTCAATGTTTTAAAGGATCGACCCCCTGGTAAGGAAAGGTCGATCCTAGTAGAGCAAAACACATAAGAAGTGTTATGTGTTTTAAAGGATCGACCACCCATCAAGGACAGATTGATTCCTGTAGTGAAAATTACACTACTTATGGTATTTTTATTTTGTTTTAAGCAGTTGTTTGGGCATCTTTGAACCAAGTTTCTAAGGGACTTTGAGTATAATTTTGGCATTTCTAAAGATGTATAATTGCCTCTTTAAAATGCACTTGATCAAATTATGGATTTGATTTGGAAAGTGGCATGTTTTATGCAAATAAATTTATTCTAAAACTCCTTCATTTTGCTTGTACTCCCTTTCATATTCCATATTTGCTCACTAGGATTTTATACTAAGATTTTATATCTCACTTCATAAATATTTGGTTAGCTTACGAGGAGTTTTCTCAAATATATATACATATATATATATATATTGTTTTTATATCTATAGATATTTGGTTTGCTTACTTGAAGAGTTTTCTTTTTATGCTTGTTTTTGGAGTTTAGTAAGATTTTCTATCATATATATATATATATATATTTGTTTTTAGATCAACATATATTTGGCTTAAGATTAATAGATATTTGGTTGGCTTACTAGAGGCTTATTAGAAGAGTTTTCTCTTTGCTAGCTTATCTATATATATAACTTATCTTTTATTGATGTGGGATTTGTGATATTTTATTTCATTCAATTGTAACACTTGTTATGAATTCATATTTTTAACACAAAAGATATATATAAGAGGTGGTAGAAAGTTTATATTTATATATATCAAAAACCAAACTTACTTTTTTGCTAATGTAAAATTCGTGACATATGATACTCTTATATTGCATTAACAATTTTACTTTTAAAGTGTTCTTTACAAAGATCGAACCTTAATTAATTAGAAAAAAGATTCCTTTCCTTGTGGACGAGATTAAGTCGTGCGGGTTTTAACACTCTCCCAATTATAAACCCTTTCACTCAAAATAGTTTTAATGGATGACAGCGTTGGCAGGAGCATATTTCATCAATGAAGTTACATACCCAATCACATTTTGAATTAAAGTTCATACAAGAGGAAAACATATGCATGTGCAGCTTGGTATTAGCAGCAAGGAAATAAAATCGAAGTCCTAAATAAAGGACCTGCTACTGTTGCTTCAAACTTGCCATCTTTTGCATGGGAAATCAATGCTATCCTCCTTGTACAGACTTTGATTCCTCAAAACTGCTTTCCAAAACTTCCCTTATTTGTAGAAACTTCTAAGAATCCAGCGCATCTCACAGATTACGATATCCTCAAAGGAGGGTTCCCTTCCTTAAAACATTTTTACACCCCCTGAGAATTAAACCAGATTATTTTTCCAATGAACAGACTCTGCAACTACAGTGGGTTTAACACGTGTCATCCATGAAGAGCTTCGGGTATCTCCCAAACCTTCAACCTGACGACTATTTAAGTCGCCAAGCCCTTCAGGGAAACATCTGTAAAGTGATTTCCATATTGTAGTTATCTGCTCTAAGCAATGGCTTCTTGGAGAACTTTGGTCAGACTTTTGGCCATAGGTTTGGTGTTGTTTAGCTTCTGTGATGCCAAGGAACTTCTTGTTGGGGGCAGTGAAAATGCATGGAAGATCCCAGTTAACTCATCGGATTCTCTGAATCAGTGGGCTGGGAAAACCCGTTTCAAAGTTGGCGATTTTCTCAGTATTATCTCATCTCACATTCTTCATCTGATATCCTCCATTTTTGTTCATTGTTCATTTTTTTTTTATTTTAGATCAAATTTTCCATGAAAATCCGTCTGGGTTTTCACTAACCAAGCATAAACTTGATTAAATCATTGAAAACCCTGATCTTCTCTGATCATTGTTCTTGTTTGTAGTTTGGAAGTACGACGGTAAGGTTGATTCAGTGCTTCAGGTGACCAAGGAGGACTATGAAAACTGCAACACATCCAAACCGATCAAGGAATACAAAGACGGTAACACCAAGGTGGAGCTGGACAAATCAGGTCCGTTCTACTTCATCAGTGGAGCCGGTGGTCACTGTCAGAAAGGACAGAAGCTTGTAATCGTTGTCATGTCTGAAAAACATTGGGACCATCCTGATTCCCCTACTCCAACAGTACCTGCTCCGGCACCTGCTCAAAACAGCGCCAGCCTCATCAAGCCACTCAGGGATGGCTTCCTGTTCTGGGGTCTGGCCTCCTTTGGGGTTGCTTTTGCTTTCCTTTGAGAGAGAGAGAGAGAGAGAGAGATATGATCTGTCTGGTAGGATTTGCAGGCTGAGAATTCATGTTTGATTTGGTTTGTGATTTGCAGTAACAAAAAGCATGGTTTATGTCTCTCTATCTCCAATCCTTGTTTGATTACAAATTGATTCTGTGATTGATTATGATTTAATTTGAATTTCATGATCTTTGATTCTCCTTTTATCTACTTTTGCATGGTTTTAGTTTAATTGTGAGAGAGCTATTATCATGGGGGAGGGAATAAATTTTGATATTAATTTGATTAACAAAAAAATTTAATTTTCCTTATCTGACCGAAAGTAGCTGTGCATGATTAATGATTTGGTTTTGATATGTGAAAAATAAAAATTTAGGAAATTAAAGAAAGATTTTTATTGATTAATGCATGATTTTTTATTTAAAAAATAAAATTTAAAATTTTTTTTCTTTAATTTCAAAAAAAAATTCTATTTATTAATTTATCCCAAAAACTTAATTTGATCTATGATTTCTATACTTAATAAAAAAATTTTTTAAAAAATAAATTATCGTCGAATTTAATGTTTGTTGATGTTTTTTATTTACGTAATAAGTGTGATAATTAACATGATTAATAAATTATGTCAATTGTCATGTGTCATGTCAATTTATCAAATCATATATTACATAGTATTAGTTAATTTTAAATTTAACTATGGTTAGTTTTTGGTAAGGTTGAGAATTTGTTTGAATAAAAATCAAAATTTGACAGGTCTTTTAGTTACAATAAAAGGTGAAGGACTCAATTGATAAATGGGTATTGTATATGGGATTTTTACTATTTAAACCGAAAAAGAAGATGTTGGGTCAGGCCACGGGAGCCCGAAGAACTGTTTATGGGGCGGATTGGGATCCGTCTAAATTTAACTTAAAATAAAAATAAAGTAAAAAATATCCGGCAATGGCTTCTTTTGTTCTTCACTCGACCAAGCTGAGTCTCTGATTCTCTGTTGAGAGGGTGAGAATTCAGATAACACAAAAGTTACAAAACAAAGCCTGTTATCTTCCCTCTTTGTTAATGAAGCTGATGGTACTGTCGTTGTCAATCTAACAAATGTCAGCTTCCGCTTCATTTCGCTGCTGTAAGCTTTCTTTCCTCTCTCAAAAACGCAAACTTCTCGTTTGCTTCTTCACTATCTTTGGCTTATCAATTTATGATTTTTTTTTCTGGGTTTTTGGAAAATTTACGCTTATTGTCATTAATCGGGAAAAGGGTCTTCTTGTTTGTTTGGAGATTAATGAAAGCTTTGCTCTTTTTTTGTCTCTAGTCGTTTGTTTGTCAGAATACGACTTTTACAGTTTGGTTCTTGAGAGTTTTTTAAGTATATGTAATTCTGGTCTCAGGGGTGGATTGTGGTTCCACGAATCATCTGTCTCATGGTAAATTAGTGCCTTTGCCTTCCAGAATTGGGCCATTGATGCTTTCATACCACTCGAGAGCGGATTTTCTGAAGCTTAACCTCTATCCAGGCCTTAGTTTGCTTTCTTCTTTGGAGGTGTGCTGCATTTGGCTTTATGTTTTACTTCCCTGTACTCCATATTTGGCTAATTGACTTACTGTTGAAGTTGCAGTTGTTAAATAATGTAGGTACTTATTGAGAGAACGTGGATGAAGCCTCATTCGTGAACAATAGAATAGTTGATTAAGAAACTAACAGTAGAATAGTTTATTAAAGACTTAAAACCAGTTGGTAAATGTTTATCCTTATGCAACCCATAGCAATAGACAATAAATTTAACTTTTTGCTTAAAATCAGGGTGAATCTTAGGACTTTTTCTTACAGAGTTTTCACTTTTGTTTCAACTTGATTTGGTTAATCATACATCATTTTTCCAAATGACAAGACCAACTGACCAATCAAATTAGTTAATAAATCATTCAAAATAATCTAATTGTAAATGTGGCAGAACTGACAGGTTCCGACGCTTAGCATGTTTATTAGAAGCCAGCAGTTTACGAGGTAATTATTAGTTTCAAAACAATTCTAACAGATTGATATTTTTGGGATTGGTGGTTTCTGCAGTGCAGTAGTGGTAAACTAAAACTTCAGTCAGAGCCTAGAGCACCATCAAGAAAGTTTCATCGACCATGTGCATTGGTTGTTAGATGTGATCACCCTCAAAATGCAGACTTTCCTCGCTACTATTCAAGGAAAGAGAAAAAGCCCTTCCCTGTACCTGTACTGGAGCTGAGGCGAGCTGCTAGGGAGAGGGCCAAGAAGAGCAAAGGCCAACCTAAAAAACCAGTTCCACCTCCAAAGAATGGCTTAATTGTTAAAAGCCTGGTACCCCTTGCCTATGATGTGCTGAATGCAAGGGTTACATTAATTAACAATCTCAAGAAACTTTTGAAGGTGGTGAAAGTTCATGCTTGCGGGTAATTTCCTCCTTTTGTGCTTATTTCCCTAGGAACATCCCTGATGTAGTACAGAGACAGCCTTGAACCCAGTTATTATTCGCAAAAGCGTGGTATTTTGAGGGAAAAACCAACCTCTTTGACTATAATGTAACAGTATAAGCCTATGAAATAATGTTTACATTTAGCATCATGAAATTTCTTACTACCAATTTCTCGTTTTATTTTTGATCCATCTAGCACCAATTTTTAGAATAAGGTTGACAAGCACCATATATGTCACTTGGTTGTCATATAGGCGCTAGCACTGAAATTTAATGTTCTCACTGAGATTCATTAGTATCCTTGTAATATACCATGGCTGATTACTGTTACCACCTGCTTTTCCGTGTTAATTTTAGATAAGTGGCTTATGATTTATGTAGTGTGCCCTTTTGTATGGGATGCATTTAACACTGCACAAGTTATTCTGCCGAAGTCTAGTAACTTGGTAAGTGATTGGCCAATTCTTGATGCCTTAGTGGTTATTTTAACCAAGTTCTCGTCTGCACATCTCTATGCTTGTAAAGCATTGAGAGAAAGAAAACTCTCATCATTCAAATTGATTGAAAACTTGGAGTGGCAAAAATTTAATCATAAAGACAAGGTGTTTAAAATTTGTTAGCGTCCAGTGTCATTAGATGCGTGTAATGTGAATGATCCAACTGCTTGACTATTCTTGAATGATTCCACACTATGCTTGTTATGTAATTAGACTTAATTTCTTTCTGGTCATAATCAGAGTTCATTAGTTTATCAAAAATTAATTTTTAGCCTTGAGTGCGTATAGGAAGTATGCTGTATTGATCGTTTAATCTCCACATTTTGCAGTTATTGTAGTGAAATTCATGTTGGTCCTGTTGGGCATCCATTCAAGTCATGTAGGGGTCAACATGCTTCCATCCGTAAGGGCCTCCATGAATGGACATACGCAACTGTTGAAGATGTATTGTTGCCAGTTGATGCCTACCATCTATATGATCGCCTTGGAAAGCGCATTCGTCACGATGAGAGATTCTCAATTCCTCGGATTCCAGCAGTAGTTGAGCTCTGCATCCAAGCTGGTGTCAATCTTCCTGAATTTCCGACAAAGAGGAGAAGAAAGCCAATCATTCGTATTGGGAAAAGGGAATTCATTGATGCTGATGAAAGTGAACTACCAGATCCTGTCCCAGAAGTTCCCTTGAAACCAATATTGACTGAAATACCGGATCCAGAAGTAGTAGCTCCTTGTGATGAAGAGGAAACAATCTTGCTTGCTGAGGAAACACTCCAAGCATGGGAACAGATGAGGAGAGGAGCCAAGAAGCTAATGAGGATGTATCCTGTGAGGGTTTGCGGATATTGCCCGGAGGTGCATGTAGGTCCTTCTGGACACAAAGCACAGAACTGTGGGGCCCACAAGCACCAGCAACGAAATGGGCAACATGGCTGGCAAGCGGCAGTGTTAGATGACTTGATACCTCCAAGGTATGTCTGGCATGTCCCTGATGTGAAAGGACAGCCATTGCAGCGGGAGCTCAGGTCTTTCTATGGCCAAGCCCCTGCTGTGGTGGAAATTTGCGTGCACGCTGGTGCTGCTGTGCCTGATCAATATAAACCAACCATGAGGTTGGATATTGGGATCCCCACCAGCCTTAGAGAAGCTGAAATGGTAGTATGAATCTTTGAGGATCTTCATCCTTTATTCTGTATTCTTAATTTCCATATAAAAATGTAAATTATAATTGAATATTATCATAAAAAATGAAATGAAATGCAAAGTTCTTTCCATAAGATGGAATGCTTTTTATGATTTTTGTCTCTTGATAAGTTGATAGCTGCACAACCTGACTTGGTGGCAGGCTTGGTTTCTCTTCCTCTGTTTCTGCTTAGTAATTAAAAAAAAAAAAATCTTATGAAAAAGAACTTAAAAGAAATATATTTCATGTATTTGTTTTATAATTCCTTGAATGATCAATTTAATCATTTTAAGAAATCTTCAAACAGAGATTTTAGGGATAGAACAGAATACAGGGTAATCCACACATGCATCTTTGCAAGAATTTCTGATAATCGAAAGGAGTCTTGTGCCTCCATAACTTCTGGAACTACTTCAGCCAGTCAACTTCCACCTGTCATTAAACCATAACTTCTCAATGTGGATTCTCCTCGTGTCAATCATCCATTAACTACCTCCTAGTTTTCTTGCCACCCTCATGTTTCCCCTTTAAACCTCCCCCAGTAGAAGAAGCAGAGAAAGAGAAGCATCATAAAAACAAGACAAAACGCAGAGAGAAAAAGTTGTATGATGCAATATGGCAGGACCGCATCAAGCAGCGCAACATTCAACAGAAGTACTTCACCAGACTAGAAAAGGACCATGTCCTGTGAAAATGGCCGTCGGTGGTTTTGCCATGGCTGCCACCATAGGTTACTTCGTCTTGTGGTCCAAGAAGAAACCTGAAGCCTCTGCCCTCGACGTGGCAAAAGTCACTGCCGGTGTTGCCAAGCCTGAGAACACCCATCCACGCTAGTTGACATACCTAGTTCATCATCTTCTTCAAAGCATCAGTTTCCTCTTTGTTACTTTCAAATTTTTTACTTGTTCTCATGGTTCAAATGGTTTGTTGTAATCCCATTATGATTGAGAACAAACTAGCGTATGTAAATGAATTATGCTGTTCAAAACAGATGGCAAAGGATGTTCCTTTTCTCTTCGTTTCTATTCATTATTATTAGCTTTTTACATAGCAAATCATCCCACCAAGTTTGACCACATTTATCTTTCGTTCAACTGCAAGGATTACCACCTTCTTACTTGAATCGTTCTATTCTTATTATTCGACAATAAATCAATGGAAGAAAATCTGAAAAAAAGAAAAGAAAGGAAAATCTGCATACATTTGGTCAAGCCACGGAACCAGATCATCTCTTCACGTCGTAACAAAGGATCATGAACAAGAACGTTGTGTGACGAGGAAAGGTCCACTCCTCCCACATCGGGCAGGAACGGGTAGGTCCTAGGCTATAAGAAGCGGGGTGCTGCACACCTGTGACAACTGGTTTTCATGGGAGAGGGTAATGACCCCGTGACAAAATGGTATCAGAGCGGACCTGTTGCCTCGTCCCGACTCACACCAAGCGCCCGGGTCCGGGAAAGGCCGGAGAGGGGTAGGCAGGGTGGCCGGCGGCAGCGGTGCGCCCGAGAACGGGGACGTTGTCGAATCAGGTGGGTGAGGGTGTGACGAGGAAAGGTCCACTCCTCCCACATCGGGCAGGAACGGGTAGGTCCTGGGCTATAAGAAGCGGGGTGCTGCACACCTGTGACAATCGGTTTTCATGGGAGAGGGTAATGACCCTGTGACAGTTGCACCATGAACTGAACTTTGTAGAAAATGGAGCCCAGTAGGAACCTAACTCGGGCTCCAACATCTGTTTGAAGATTCAAGGGTGGGTTGGGTTGGAGTTGGGCCTCAAACGATTCCACGTGATGGGACCCAAGGAAACCTGGAGAGACAGAAAGGTATCAGTTTTTCCAATTTACAGCCACCGAAGAAGACAAAGCAGCTTCTGCATTTTTTTTTCCCGCAACATCATCCCAAATCCATTTCCTACAAAGCTTTTACAACATTTTTCATACAATTCCGCCACAAAGAAACAGTAAGGCAAGATGAATAAAATAAAAACTGGGTATTGGCCTTGAAATTGGCAAATCTATCGCCACTTGCTCCTCCAACTTTCCTTCCCATCACAAAATGTATGAAATGGAAATCTAACAAACTCAACATATATGCTTTACAGTTTTAGACACGCCCATCATTCGCATTAATCCAATCCAAGAGATGGAACTCTCTTCCCTCCCCTCCGTTTCTCCTCTCGCTCTATGTACGATACGTATATCTATACTTCCATAATTGTATTCGTGTTCATCTTTTTCTGTTTACTGGTTCTGCTTTTCCCTTTTTTCAGGTCACCCAAAGCCCGGGAGTTCTGCTACGTTGCCTTTCTTGCCGGTAATTTTAATTTTTTTTAGTGGCTATCCGTTTGGTTGCATAGAAAGTAGAGGGAAAGGTTAGCTGGAACCATTGAAGTTGAGTGAACTTCACGGTTTTTTCAATAGAGGAAAAAATCTTCAGCAAAGTTTTAACCTATTATTAATTTGCTTGATGTTTTTCAATTTGAAATGCTTTGATATCTTTCCATCTTTACGGAACAAATGCCTGTTCGGTTTATAGAGTTTAGACAGTGTTTCAAGTAGATTCTATGATTGGAGGACGTGTTAGAAATTTTAGAAGAACATTTGTTTTCTTTGTTTTTCTTTATATTCCCTGTAATTTGCTTTATGGCAGTGTTCTTAATGTACTGTTTATGCAGTTTTCGATTCGTAAAGGAGCTAACTTTGGCTATTCTCTGTGTATACGGGCAACTTTGAGAAATTCATGTAATTGTAAGTGAATTCTTACTAAAACTATGTTCTTTATGTTTGATTTAATGCTGCAAAGTGTGGATGCACTGTAAAATTGCTGCAAATTTTTTTTTTCCATTTAGGATAGATTGTTGGGTTTAAATTGTTCTGGTAATTTAGTGTACATGGATTATTTGGTGGTGGATACCAAGTGAGGGTTTGTTACTTCATATATGTATAGATAAGTAACTTTACTTCAAAGAGGTTTACAAATTAGCTTTTCTCCTTTCTTTGCAGCTGCTCAAAATAACTTTTTGCATATTTCAAGGACGCATGAGGGTGTATCTCGGTGTTATGTTAACCCAAAGGAGGGTTTAAATAGATCGTATTATAATAGTAAATTACATAACCAGAACAAAATGTCCAGATACATAGTTGCGAGATCTGAATTTGCTGGGACTGGAACCCCTGAAGCTGCCTATTCTTTATCAGGTTTTCCTGAAAATCTATTCAGTCATTGACCTATTTTGTTATATATATATATATGATTTTAAATTGTTGCACCCTAACAATTTTATCAATTCTTCAAATTTCAACATGCAGAAATTAAACTGGGTTCAAAAGTTAGAGGAGTATGCTTTTATGCTGTTACAGCAATAGCAGCTATTTTACTTATTTGGTTTATGCTGGTTTCGCATCCCTTCGTGCTCTTGTTTGATCGCTACAGAAGAAAAGCTCAGCATTTTATTGCCAAACTTTGGGCTATGGCAACAGTTGCTCCTTTTTTTAAAATTGAGTTTGAAGGATTGGAGAATCTGCCTCCAGAGGATGTTCCTGCCGTATATGTTTCCAACCACCAGAGTTTTTTAGACATCTATACACTTCTAACTCTTGGAAGAAGCTTCAAGTTCATCAGCAAGACGGGGATATTTCTTTATCCCATTATTGGGTGGGCCATGTCTATGATGGGTCTAATTCCATTAAAGCGCATGGACAGCAGAAGCCAGTTGGTATTCCCTCTTCTTTTTTTGTCATCGTTGTTGCAGTTGTTTCTGCTTAGCATGCCCATGTTGGATGGCAATATAGGAATCTGTTGTAGTAATATCTTTTAGATAGGCAGGTTTTCTTTTACTTTTTCTGAATTATAAGTTTGATATTCTTTTACTGTTGTGCATGTAGGACTGTCTTAAGAGATGTATGGATCTCATCAGGAATGGTGCCTCTGTTCTTTTCTTCCCAGAAGGCACACGGAGTAAGGATGGGAAGCTAGGTGCTTTCAAGGTAAGATCATGCTGGCATTCTTATTGAGTTGCTAAGTAAACTATCAATTGAAACTTATATGTCTTTGGTTTGGGCTCAAGTACCATTGATGAAAAGATTGATACTTGCCTTGGCCATCTTCTTTACACCCAGTGGGATCATATGCAATTGCCTTGTACTCAAGTCATTAAATGAATGTACTCTGGAATACTTCCGAGCCCCTATCTAATAAAAAGTACTCTCTCCCATATTGATGATAGGTTTGGATTATAGAAAATCTGGAAGATTTTAGAATGCCACTGCTTATTTGGAAGCTCATATTTGTCTTGATTATAATGTGCAGAAAGGTGCATTTAGTGTTGCAGCAAAAACTGGAGTGCCTGTCGTTCCTATGACCCTAATCGGCACAGGCAAAATCATGCCTTCAGGACTGGAGGGTGTCATAAATTCAGGATCTGTAAAAGTTGTTATTCATAAGCCGATCAAAGGAAGTGATCCAGAAATATTATGCAATGAAGCTAGAAACACAATTGCAGATACACTTAAGCATCAAGGCTGAGAAACTGGCTGGCCGCTATGACCTCTGATTTTATGGCTCAAACTTACTCCTTTGGTGCTGATTTAAGGAACATGATTGAAAGGTACGCAATTTTGCCCTTAACTTTATTGGAACTGTGTTTTATTTTCTTTTGGCAAATAAAACGTGATTTGTGCCATCTTTTGACCCATCTCTCTGATTTTAGACTTCTATATATAAAGCTGAATACTAATAATCACTCCATTATAAAGCTCTTAGTGATGGGATTGATAAAATGATTATTGACATCAGGATGTTGTGTGTTTTTTCTTCAATTATGCTCTGTTCTATGCTCGGAACAAAACTTGCTAATACTGATGAGCCGTTTTTCTGCAGGTTTTACAATTCTGAAAATAGCACCATTTAGTTATACATGATCAGCTGCTGGCTTTTAATCACTTTCACTTTGCACCTAACAGTTTAGGCTCTTCGAGATTGTATCTGGGACCATTACATCCTATGTTTCCGACTGGCAGTAACAACTAACAAGATGGCCAATCTACCAGCTTAAGTTGGCATCAAAATTTTCTTCCATGTCACGTCCTGCAGTTTGTGGCCATTCTGGAATAAGAGTCTGAAAAGGAATTTTGCTGTACCCGGATAGAACTTGGTTGTGTATTATTTTGTCAAAAACTACCTGCATCTGGGGGCTACAAAATAAAAAGATAAAACTATTCTGAAGAGGTCATTCTCATGGCTCTTTTCTTTCACTCCTTCTTGTTTATGTAAATGCAATGGCGGCTGGCTATTGGCGAACTCTGGACCTGAAACTTATAGCTGAAGCTGTACACGGAGAAAAGGTCAAGGGGGTTGGAGGCCGAAGTGGGAGTCCTGCAAGGCTGTGCCAACTCTACCTTAGTTGGCTTAATACCTTTGACCACGTTGATCTCTACACCGGATTTTGGTTCAGCTAATCCTTTGTTTATATCATTTGAAGTAAATTCCATCAAAAGATATAAAGAAAGCAAATAAATTCCATCAAAAGAAATAAAGAAAGCAACTCTCAGTCAAAGTCTCAACCGTATTAATCAAATGGAGAGGATTTAAGAAAAATAAAGAATATCCTTTCTGCCAAACAAAAATTTTATCAAACCTTCTAGATATATATATATATATAATATTTTTTAATTCTCATTATTTTTACCCGCTCGAAATATATAAATTCAACAGTAAAATAGGTTTATATAATGTGAAATATGTATGTACTATCATTAATTTTTAAAATGTCGATTGATGTATATTAAAATTTATCAATTTTTTTATTAATGTTAGACTTTCATGAGAAATACCGTATTCAAAATAGATTTAAATTAAAATAGATATTTTTCTTTTATGAATAAAAATCAGTGCAACGAGCAAGGAATATCGATTTTTCTCCACTGAATAAATAAGATATATATATATATGTATGTATAAATGTTAAACTAACGCAGATAAAGAAATATAAAATTAAAAATAAAATAAACAGAAAAAGGCCGGGGTAACCGGTTTCGGTTTGGGGACGTCAAAAGCGACAGCCAATAAAACTGAAAGCGGAGGGTCAAATTAGTCATTTCGTAAATTTGACCCCTTTTCTTCTTCTTGGCCTTTTTCGGTAAATGATATTTTCATCTTCATCTTTTTCTTTCCCACTTTCTTCTTCTTCATCTGCTTCTTCTGTTCTCTTCTTCAGTCGCGCCTTATTGTAAATCTTTTTTTATTTTTTGTTTTTAATTTTATCTGTAAGTTTTTAAATTCAATTTTTGAAGTACAAGCTTCAAGGATTTCTCTGTAAGTCTTTGCTTTCTCTCTTCTCAATTTATTTTTATTTAATATTATTTCTTTTTTTTTTATGTGCGTTCTTAATTTTTGTTTTCTAGTTTGAATGTTTTCTGGATTTTTTTCTTAGGTTTAAAGTAGAAATTATGCATTTTTTATAGTTTGATTCTGATGAATTAAAGTTTGAACTAAGAACTTCCAATCTAGGAGTTCACTTTGCTTCACTAATTAGTTGTTTTTCTGCGTTTTAGTGCATGTTTCATTCGATTAAGCGGTCAACTACGGGGAGATAATTTGATTCTTTAAAAGACTGGAAATGTTGAGAATACTTGGAAAGGAAAGTGAATCAATGAGTCAAGTTTTAGAGCCATTTTTTAGGGATCCGGTTGTATATATGGAGAATTTAATCAATTTCTAGCAATTTAAGTTACTAAAGATAGAAGAATTAGGTAAGTGAGAACTTTTTATTGAAACTACGATTGTTGCTTGATTAATGGATGAAAAGATATTGGTAACTGGAGAAGAGATGTGTGTTAATTAAAGTTAGGTTTGTCTTCTAAAGACTGAGATTAAAGGCATTTGGTTTATTGAAATTCAAAGAAAAAGATGATAATTTGTGCTGTAGAGAAACATCGACTAGTTCAATAATTGACTCCCTATTCTATTCATGCATTGAAATTTTTTACTAATGGCCTTGCATTTTCTAGCATTTTAGTTGCATAATTGCTGATCTTAGACTGTTATCCGAGCAACTGGTGCTAATTGGTTAGCACTTGATTGAATTCTCTTTGTTTTGATTGCAGGATGTATTTATGTGCTTAATTGTGAAAAAATGTTTGATTGTGGTTATAAAGCTCAGTACATGAGTGGTCAGAGGGAGAAGTTTGTCAGGTACTGACAGCACTATTCTAAATATTCTTTTATGTACTTCTCTCTCTCTCTCTCGTGTGGTCACAGGGATACATTTTTAAGGAAGTCTTATAATCTTTAAATTTTACTTTCTATTTTCTCTAGGTTGGATGACTTGGACTCTAGATTATCATCACCCTCTGATGCAGGATTGAAAAACTGTGGATTTAACATTGAGGGATTAAATCGTTCTGGCCATGCAAACGGTACAACATCTAGGTCTTTCAAGAGAGGGATCAGAAAGGGTTCTGAAGGACTTAAGTCAATTGGTCGCTCTCTTGGATTTGGGGTTTCTCGAGCAGTATTTCCTGAGGATCTTAAAGCATCAGAGAAGAAGATTTTTGATCCTCAGGATAAATTCCTCTTGCTTTGCAATAAATTATTTTTCGTATCATGTATCCTGGCTGTATCGGTGGACCCTCTATTTTTTTATCTTCCAGTTATTAATAATTCAGAAAATTGTCTCATGATGGATAAAAAATTAGCAGTCACGGCAACAACTCTGCGGACAATTATAGATGCTTTCTATCTTATACGCATGGCTCTCCAGTTCCGTACTGCTTATATTGCTCCATCATCTCGGGTTTTTGGACGAGGTGAACTTGTGATAGATCCTGCACAAATAGCCAAGCGATACTTGCAGCGATATTTCATCATTGATTTTCTGGCTGTGCTTCCATTACCACAGGTCTTTAAAGTTGTTTCCCTTAGTATTTAAAACCTGAAGGCTGCATATTCTCCCTTGTTCTCATGCATGTAGCTCTCTGTTTCTTGCATTATATCCTTCTTTCTTTATTTTCTTCTTTGTGAGCGACAATCATATTTCTTTATGATTTCTATGGGAGTTAAATCCATCTGATGTCGTAGTGTTGTTCATTCTTTATTCTTGTTTTGCCTGTTATTTGTTCTTTCTGTGTAACAACTTTCTTTCTATACATGCTGCTTTCTGTTATATTGACACACTCTTTACTGCATGTATTCTATCACTTAAAGTGGGAAACACATGAGCAGGTTGATGTTTTATTTTGCATGATAGATATGTGCTCTGGGATAATATTTTTTTTCATTACATTTTTTTTCCTTCTGCCTATCAATTTCACATTTTGGAGAACATCTAGTATTTCTTCCTTAAGTATTTATGCATGCATGATGAGTGTTTATGTATGCAACCATATCTACTAGTAAAAGTATTGTTATAAAGTCTTTAAGATTCAGAGTTAGTAATGATATCATCAAGTACAATAGGAGTAAGTGGCAATGTTTAATACTGGTGGATCTATGGCCTGCCATCTTGTCTGTCTTTTGAAATTCTGGCTTGCTGAAGGAGCTAAGTGATGGTGTTAATTCACATCTTTTGAATTAAGCCCTTGAGCACTTTAGTACAAGGCCAATTTAAATACTCTTAAGTTCCTAATACAGAATGGGTATAACCTGCATAGGATTTTTCAGTGAAAAACTGGCAGAAAAGTGTTGTCCTCTAACTGCTTAATATGTTGATTATGAATGTTCAGGCTAGATTATATGTGCATTATTATATTAGGGAGGGATGGTTTCCTATACTGAAGGAATAATGTCAATGAGCTGTCATTGTGGCATGGCATCCTAGTTGCAACTTGGCTGGTCTAAGCGTCTATAGCTTTCTCATTATCTTTGTTCATATATGCAGATTATTGTTTGGAGATTTCTTCATAGTTCAAATGGTTCAGATGTACTTGCAACAAAACAGGCCTTGTTTTTTGTTGTCTTGCTTCAGTACATCCCTAGATTTCTTAGAGTTGTACCCTTAACATCAGAAATGAAAAGGACAACTGGTGTCTTTGCTGAAACCGCTTGGGCTGGAGCTGCATATTATTTGCTATTATATATGCTTTGTAGTCATGTAAGTGCCTAATTAAATTGTGTCTTTATTTCACTAATGAAACCTGTTGTTAATTGTTCTCCACCCTGTTTGTTTTGATGCTATCTGAACAGGTCTTTCTTGCTAATTTTGATCTCTGCGGCTCAATTTTCACCTAATAACCTGTTCTAGCCCTGTTATGCAAATATGGTTACTCAAGTAATTACTTTTTGATCTGTGTTTTTGTTGGATGAATGTTTCAGATAGTAGGGGCATTCTGGTACTTGTTAGCTGTAGAACGCAATGACACATGCTGGCGGCAGGCTTGTAGGGATAGTGGTAGTGATAAATGCAATAAAGATTTCTTGTACTGTGGGAATCAGCAGATGGAAGGTTATAGCACATGGGCTGGCATCAGAAGCTCTGTTCTTAGTGATAAGTGCCCAGCAGATGACAATAATGATAATCCTCCTTTTGATTTTGGAATCTTCACTAACGCTCTGTCATCTGGCATTGTCGCATCAACAAATTTCCTTTCAAAATACTGCTACTGTTTATGGTGGGGTCTACAGAACTTGAGGTGGGAAAACTCATTCCTTTTAAGTGCTGATTGAGATATAAAATAAGAAAAGAAAAATAGTGGTGGATTCAGTTATATGATAATTTGTAGTGTGTATCGGGTTATGCTGAAACAGATAATTGCATTCATATCAGACATTGATAATTATATATTTACCATGATTGCAGGTGACAAAGTTTATTGGTAGTATTGCATTGAATAATCTTTACAGAACTATTTTCCTGAAAGAGAATTGGAAGGCTCTACTTCTGTGGAAAGTTTTCATACCTTCTTGGGGAATGTATATGAAATAGATGCACTCTAGGTTATGTTTTCTGTTTATCTATTATTTATTAACAGGGACTTGGATGTTAAACTCCTTATTTGTAAACTTAATGCATCTTGTCTGTAGTCTTGATGGTTAGACATTCTCTGACATCTACGTGTATAAATTATTTTCTTGTGCTAATCTTGCATGCTTATGCAATTTTCTAAATGACATATTAATTCAAGAAAACAGAAAATGTGCTGTTTGACATTAAGGCATTTGTATTAACCATCCTTTAAAATTATATCTTATATATCTTGGCAAAATGAATTAAATATGTAATTAATGCATATATTTGTTTGATGGTTTTTTGTGTAAAATTAAACTATCCGTTTTAACATTGCTGATTACTAAGATTCTTCTGTATTTTCCTTAATCTCTCTGCAGCACCCTTGGCCAGGGGCTTCAAACTAGCACCTATCCTGGAGAGGTCATATTCTCCATAGCACTTGCAATTTTTGGACTCATCCTCTTTGCTCTTCTGATTGGAAACATGCAGGTGAATTTTGGACTTTATCCCATGCATTATCTTTTAATTACTTAGTTGATACTGTCGAAGCACTCTGTTGACTGATCCAACGGTGTTCTGACATTGTGGTTGTTTTCAATCTTGTAAACAGACCTATCTTCAGTCTCTCACCATTCGGCTAGAAGAAATGAGGATCAAAAGGCGTGACTCAGAACAGTGGATGCATCACCGTATGCTTCCCCAGGACCTCAGGGAACGGGTAAGACGTTACGACCAATATAAGTGGTTGGAAACACGGGGTGTTGATGAAGAAAACTTGGTTCAGAGCCTTCCAAAGGATCTGAGGAGAGATATTAAGAGACACCTCTGTCTGGCTTTGGTTAGAAGGGTAAGTTCTTTTCCTTTGCTTCTTTTCATATCTTTCCCGTATTCATTTTCTTCCTTTGTCTTTGGCTTTTGGTGTCTTCCCTATTGGCTGTCCTGAGAAATGCAAGTTCTGGATTGTTCATTTATTAGGTTGCCATGATAACCGTCTTTCCCTTGGTTTTTTATATTCTTGTTTGAAAGCATGTAGAGTACATCTTTTCCCCAAAACATAATTCTAAAATTTGCATTATATATAAGTGATTACTAGTTTGTAGTACTTTTTGTTTAGTGAAATTTCTGATAGGTTGTCTTAGAAATTTTTCAGCTCTTATATGCTGATCTCGATTCTGTTCTTTATTTGCGTATAGAGCTGTTCTTTATCTTCAATTGCCTTTTCCTTTCCTCCCATTATTTTTTTGGGATGACCCTTGCTTCCAGCAGGATTGGTCCTTTCCAACTGGCCTTAATATTGTATTGTTATGGTACCATGCTGCTTGATAACTGCTTTGCTTCTTCTTGTAGGTTCCTCTATTCGAGAGTATGGATGAGAGGTTGCTTGATGCCATTTGTGAACGGCTTAAACCATGCTTGTTTACTGAGAGCACTTACATAGTTCGAGAGGGGGATCCAGTCGATGAGATGCTTTTCATCATTCGTGGCCGGCTTGAGAGTGTAACAACAGATGGTGGGAGGAGTGGGTTTTTCAACCGCAGTTTGCTGAAAGAAGGAGATTTCTGTGGAGAGGAACTTTTAACTTGGGCATTGGATCCCAAATCTGGTGCTAACCTTCCATCATCTACTCGGACAGTGAAGGCTTTGACTGAGGTCGAGGCTTTTGCCCTAATAGCTGAGGAGTTGAAGTTTGTTGCCAGTCAATTCAGGCGTCTCCACAGTAGACAGGTGCAACATACCTTCCGTTTTCACTCACAGCAGTGGAGGACCTGGGCAGCTTGCTTTATCCAAGCTGCTTGGCGGCGTTATTCCAAGAGGAAGAATATGGAGCTTCGTAGGAAGGAAGAAGAAGACGCAGAAGGGATGGATGGAACCCGCAATAACAGTGGTGGAGGTTCGTACAGCCTCGGTGCCACTTTCTTAGCTTCCAAGTTTGCAGCAAATGCACTTCGTGGTATCCATCGGAATCGGAATGCTAAGAGTGCAAAGGAGTTGGTGAAACTACAAAAGCCTCCTGAGCCTGATTTTACTGCCGAAGATGCTGATTGATTTGTTAAAATGCTGTTACTTTGATCTAAATTGTATTCGCTTGGCAGAACTAAAAACAATGTATAATACACACACATTCCAGTTTGGAATAGGAGTTGTAAGGCTTGCTGGAAGAAATGTTAAGACTGTAAAGCTTGCTTGCTGCTTCATTATGCCTATGGATTCCTATTTCTCTAACCAGAATGTTCAGGCCTCTTATCATGTTCCAATTGTAGGGAGGGGAGTTTCAATGATTGCACGTGTGAAGAAACATCCTGGATCATAAGGAAAAGCAATCCTTGCTAATGAACAACTCCTTTTCCAACTTTGGATGCTGACAGAATTGCTTGTAATTAATCTTGTGCGTCTCGTTTGCACTGATGTGATGAGATTTAAATGGAATCCGACCCTACCTCAGACCAAGATTAGCAAGAATGAAGCACCACCATATCTTCCAGCCCCACAAACACGGCATGTTCACGAAGATATTTGAAAGAGTAATGAAAATTAGGTGTGTGCATTTTCCACGGAGGCAAGACTTTTGACTTCCCAAGTCAATGGATTCCCTCGTTTCCTCTAAATACTTCTTCTTCATTCAGATTCTGCGTAACAATTTTCCATTTAGAGTTCATTAGAACCAAAGCCTGCTCCTGCAATCAAAGATATGGCACTCTTTTTGATCAAACAATCATCTTTGTCCTTCCGAGTCTTGTTCTTCTTCACCCTCCTGCTGCTTTCTTCTTCCCATGTCTTCGTTTCTGTCTCTGTTTCAAATTCTTCAATTCCTAGAGGTGAATCAACAAGAGAGAAGGAAGCTAATGCTCTTCTTAAGTGGAAGGCTAGTCTTGATCATCAAAGTCAGTCTGTCCTGTCTTCTTGGCTTGGAAATGACACTTGCTACTGGATTGGGATCATTTGTGACAAGTCTGGACGGGTCAGCCACTTGAACCTTTCAAATTCCGGTTTAATAGGTACACTTCATGATTTTAGCTTCTCTTCTGTTCCTGAACTTGATCTATGGAACAATTCTCTCAATGGAATCATTCCATCAGATATCAGTAATCTATCTAAATTAACCTATCTAAATTTATCTATCAATTATATTTCTGAAAATATACCTTTTGAAAAAAAAGAGTTATGATCCCCTTTTCAGCTCTATCTAGAAAAAAACATTCTGACAGGTTGAATCCCTCTTCCTATAAGAAACATGACAAACCTATCCTTTCTTTATTTGTTCGAAAATAAACTCTCTAGTGTCATACCTCAACAAGTTGGAATGTTGAAATCTCTGCATGGACTTGAACTCTCTAATAATAATCTGGTTGGTTCTCTTCCCAACTCTATTGGAAAATTAAGTAACTTGTCAGATCTTCATTTTTTTAACAACAAAATTTCAGGATCCATAACTCAAGAAATTGGAATGCTAAGATCACTTGATTGGCTTGATTTGTTTAAGAATTCTTTTAGTGGAATCATTCCATCAAATATCGGTAATCTATATAAACTAACTTACTTCCCTCGACTTGTTTATTAATTATTTTTCTGAAAATATACTTTTGAAATAGGAAAGTTAAGGTCTCTTTCTCAACTCTATCTACAAAAAAAATTCTGACAGGTTCAATCCCTTTTTTTATAAAAAACTTGACAAACCTGTCCTTTCTCTACTTGTTTGAAAACAAGCTCTCTGGAGCTATACCTCAACAAGTTAGAATGTTGAAATTTCTACAAGGACTTGAACTCACTAATAATAATCTGGTCGATTCTCTTCCTAACTCTATTAGAAATTTAAGTAACTTGTCAGATTCTCGTCTTTTTAACAACAAAATTTCGAGACTCATACCTCAAGAAATTGAAATGCTAAGTTCACTTGATTGGCTTGATTTGTCTAAAAATTCTTTTAGTGGAATCATTCTATCAAATATCGATAATCTATCTAAACTAACTTACCTTAACTTGTCTATTAATTATTTTTCCAGAAATATACCTTTTGAAATAAAAAAGTTAAAGTCTCTTTCTCAGCTCTATCTACAAAATAACATTTTGACAAGTTCAATCCCTCTTTTTATAGAAAACTTGACAAACCTGTCCATTCTCTACTTGTCTGGAAACAAACTCTCTGGAGTTATACCTCAACAAGTTGGAATATTGAAATCTCTGTACGAACTTTCACTCTCTAATAATAATCTAGTTGGTTCTCTCCCTAACTCTATTGAAAATTTAAGTAACTTATCAGATTTTCGTCTTTTTAACAATAAAATTTCGAAACTCATACTTAAAAAAATTAAAATGATAAAATCACTTAATTGATTTGATTTGTCTTTCAATTATTTTTTCGGTTCAATCCTTTTTTTATAAAAACTTTAAAAAAATTGTCATATCTTTACCTTGATCATAACCAACTTTCAAGATTTATTCCTTCCGATATGGGAAACTTAACCAATCTCATTGAGTTATCACTATATGATAATAAGTTACATGGACCAATTCCTCGAGAATTAGGAAAGCTCCCATCCCTTGTCGAGTTAAGGCTGTTCGACAACAATCCAAGTGGTTTCATTCCAGCAGAGATGAATAATCTTACGCGTTTGAAAGTTTTAGATATCTCTTACAACTACTTGACGGGCCATTTACCACAACAATTGTGCCTTGGCAAAGCACTTGAAAGATTTTGTGCAGCCAACAACCTTTTCACAGGTCCAATCCTAAAGAGCTTGAAGAACTGTACCAATTTATACAGAGTTCGACTTGACCACAATCAGCTTACAGGGAATTTGTCTGACGATTTAGGCATATACCCGAACTTGGTCTATCTAGATTTGAGTGATAACAACTTCAATGGTGAGCTGTCAACAAAATGGGTCAGTGCCACAATCTGACAAGCCTAAAGCTCTCAAACAATAATATCTCCGGTCAGATGCCCTCGGAGCTTGCAAAGGCAACTAAGCTACAAGTATGTGACCTTTCTTCAAATAATCTAGCTGGGGAGATTCCAAAAGAACTGGGAGAGTTACAATTGTTGTTCAACCTTATGCTGAATGATAATCATCTTTCAGGCAGTATTCCTCCAGAAATCGGAATGCTATCTGATCTTATGAATCTTAACTTGGCAGCGAACAACCTGAACGGCTCCATCCCAAGACAATGGAGCATTTGTGAGAAACTCACAGAACTGAATTTGAGCAGCAATGGATTGAGTGGAGAAATTCCGTCAGAGCTTGGAAGCTTGTCCTTTCTTGAAATTCTTGATCTCAGTCAGAATTCGCTAATAAGAAAAATACCGGCGCAAGTTGGGAACTTGAAAACTTTGGAAAAGCTGAACCTCTCTCACAACAAGCTCTTGGGTTTTATTCCATCAACTTTTGCTGATATGCTAAGCTTGACATCTGTGGATTTATCTTACAATCAGTTGGAGGGTCCTCTTCCAAACAATAAGGCCTTTCATGAGGCTTCATTTGAGGCTTTAAGAAACAACAAAGGTTTGGGCGGAAATATCACAGGTTTGGAACCATGTCCTTCAAATGTAACTCACAGTCCTGCCCACAAAAGGACTAAGAAAATGGTGATTGCAATTGTGGTCTCTGTTTTATGCTCACTACTTCTTGTGTTTGTGGTCTTTGGGATTCTTTCTTGTACCAAACAAAGAGAGAGAAATGCTGAGAACACGTCCAGGATAGTAGAAAGTCAGAATCTATTTGCAATTTGCAACCATGGCGGGAAAAGGATGTACGAAAACATAGTTGAAGCAACTGAAGAATTTGACTCCAAATATTGCATTGGGGTGGAGGATATGGAAGCGTTTACAAAGCTCAATTGTCGAGTGGTCAAATAGTCGCTGTGAAAAGACTTCACCCACTTACGGAAGGTGGGGCGGCAGACCAAAAGGCTTTTCATAGTGAGATTCGTGCCTTGACTGAAATACGCCATCGCAATGTTGTGAAACTTTATGGTTTCTGCTCTCATCCCCGACACTCAATTCTCGTATACGAGTTCTTGGAAGGAGGAAGCCTGGAGAAGATAGTGATCACTGAGGAACAAGCAATGGAGTTTGGTTGGATTAAGAGGGTAAATGTCATTAAAGGAGTGGCTAATGCTGTGTCCTACATGCACCATGACTGCTGTCCTCTTATAGTCCATTGTGACATTTCAAGCAAGAATATTCTGCTAGATTCAGAATATGAGGCTCATGTAGCAGACTTTGGTGCTGCCAGGCTTCTAAAGCCCGGCTCATCCAGTTGTACCTCGTTTCAAGGCACATTTGGTTATTCGGCTCCCGATTAGTTTTCTTTTCTTTCCTTCTTTTTCTTTTATGCGTGGTTTATGTTTTCTTGCTCTATTGCTCTTTTAAGCTGCAATTTGGAAATGTTAGATTAGAAAATTTGGTGAAATAATAATGCTAAGACCGAAACCAGACAATATTGAACTTGGATACCTGATTTGTTCAACACAAGCCAATCAGAAGTTAGTCAATAATACAAAGGAAATTAGCAAAATTTGATCTCTGCAAACAGTTTTGCTTTTATCTCCATTTTCAGTAACCAAAAAGGGTTTTTGTTCTTTTAGTGATTAGATAGCTCCAGCTTCAAATTAAAAGGCCTAAAAGCACTCCTCAGAGGAACAAAAAAAGATGAGAATCGGACTTGAATAGTTAGCTCTGTTAAACAAAACGCGCAAGGCAGGTCTTAAAAATTTGGATAATCTTGTTTCATTTTGCTTTACTTCTGGTAGTAGGATAATTACTCCTCTATATATGGGAAGAAGCTGAAGCTGAAATTTCAAAGGTATTCATGCACTTCAGTTTCACTGTTTCTGATTGATATCTTTCTTTGTAGAACTTGCTTACACCATGAAAGTGAATGAAAAGTGCGATGTCTTCAGCTTCGGAGTCGTGGCATTGGAGACACTCATGGGAAGGCATCCTGGGGATCTCATATCTTCCCTGTCATCATTATTTTCTTCCTCCTCGCCATCATGCTCATCATCAGCAACCGTCAATCATTTACTGCTGAAAGATCTGTTGGACCAGCGTCTCCCACCTCCAAGGAAACAAGTAGCAGCAAAACTGGTCTCAATTGTAAGACTAGCATCGACATGCTTACATGCCAGTCCACAATCTCGACCAAGTATTGAACAAGTTTCTCAGAAGCTGTCAACTAAGAATCCACACTCAGTGCATCAGTTTCACACCTTTACATTAGGGGAACTGCTTGATTCCAGCACTTATAAATCCTAAACATGCAATTGTTCCCTCTTTAAGTTTTCTTTTACCATTTTGTTCTAGTTCTGCATTTCCTTTTCCACGTTTCTATCGCCTGATGTTCCCGCTAGGTTGTGCATTATTGACTTGAAAAGTGTAGTCTGATGAGATAATAAAATACTTGCATGATTAATTTTTTGAAAATATTTGGAGTGGTTAGTTCAATAATCCACATGAAGTGAACTTTTTTAGTCTAAATTTGCATGAATCACCAATCTTCTGTCACTGCAAGCCAAACTAGTTATCAAACTGCCAGAAATTCTATTGATTACTAAACTCCAACCCTCTAGAATCCATGAAAGGATTTCCATTCTTCTTTTACATCACACCAGAAACAATCACCACACACAACCAGTAGATACAAACCACAAAAATCAACTGTCAACAATACTACAAAATCACTCAACCAAACGACACAGCAAGCAACTTCACAAGAATAACAAACCACCCATAATTTATAAGCAATTATCAGCAAATCCAATGCAGCTGGGCTCAAAACTTCATCCTCTTGCGGCCTAAAGCCAACCCGTGTTGGGGAGCCAAAAATTGGTCCATTTCCACTATCAGGCCCTTCCTGCTTTAAAGCCTTAGTTTGGTCAGAAAGCTTGCATTTCTCCTCCATATCATCTGCCCAATTCAATCGGTCTCCAACATCATCCGAGCCTACCTTAGTCGACCCGCTCCCTTGCCGACTCCTTTGCCCAAGCACTGTTCATCATCTTCAACCTTGTGCCACGCCGACTGCTCCATCAACTACATACAATCCACTGCTTCCCTCTCATTAACCGTGACATTTCTACCAGCAAGTATCCAATCTTGGCCATCATCTTCTTTATTCTGTGCCCCATCATCAACATTCAATAAATAACCCAAATCCATCTTATTTCCTAGTGTTGTTCGTTCTTTCTTTTTGTTTTGCCCAGTTATTTCATTCTTTATGTGTATCAACTTTCTTTCTATGCATTGCTTCTGCTTTCTGTCATATTGACACAATTGATGGTTTATTTTGCATAGTATATATGGGCTCTGTGATAATATCGCTTCTCATTACATTTTTTTGTCCTTCTGCCTATCTGTTTTGCATTTTGGACCACATCTAGTGTTTCTTCCATAAAGATTTATGCATGCATGATGCATGTTTATGCGTGCAACTATATCTACTAGTAATAGGAATATTGTTATAAAGTCTATAAGATTCATAGAGTTAGTGTTGAAGTAAGCCCTTGGACACCTGCAGTGCAAGGGCAATTTAAATTTTTTAAATTCCTAATACAGAATGGATATAACCTGCAAAGGATTTTTCAGTGAAAAAAACTGGCAGAAAAGTGTTGTCTTTTCGCTGCTTAATATGTTGATTATGAATGCTCAAGGTAGATTATACGTGTATTATTATATTAGGAAGGGATGGTTACCTATACTGGTTGTTGTTTGGAGATTTCTTCATAGTTCTAATGGTTCAGATGCACTGGCAACAAAACAGGCCGTGCTTTTTTGCCGTTTTCCTTCGGTTCAACCCTAGATTTCTTAGAGTTGTACCCTTAACATCAGAAATGAAAATGACAGCAGTCTTTGCTGAAACTGCTTGGGCTGGAGCTGCTCGTTATTTGCTATCATATATGCTTTGTAGCCATGTAAATGCCTATTCAATTTGTGTCTTTGTTTCACTAATGAAATCTGTAGTTAATTGTTCTCCACCCTCTTTGTTGTGATGCTCTATGAACCGGTCTTTCTTGATAATTTTGATCTCTGGGGTACAATTTTCACTTCATAACCTGTTCTAGCCCTGTTCTTATGCAAATATGGTTACTCAAGTAATTACTTTTTGATCTGTGTTATTGTTGGACGAATGTTTGAGATAAAAGGGGCATTCTGGTACTTGGCAGCTGTAGGACGAAATGATGCACGCTTGATTCCAGCAATTTGTGGTGTGCAATATGGAGTACGCCAGGCTGGAAATTAGTTTTTTGCCGTGTTAAATGAAAAAGGTTATGCCTCAAGTTGGAATTGACTCCAAACCGTGGACTCACTGAAACATTGCAGAATTCTCCACCAAAACGTGCAATTTGCAGTATTGACCACGTTAGTAGAAAAGATCAAGAAGACTTGAATGCTGGAAGTAGCTTCTTTGCACCGATAATAAGCTACCTACAAGCAAAGAGGATTGCAGAACCCCAACTTCCCTTCAGTGCACTCAAGACAAATTAGTTTACCAAGTCTCTGTAATTTTCTCCTGCTGAAGGTTTGGTTTCCGTTAGAATTCTCTATATGCTGATTCCAATTCTAATTTCCTGTTGAAAGGAAAAGCTAGGGATAGAATTTGGCACTAAACTAAAAATTTGTTTGGGGTCCAAGAACAAATATTATAATGTAGAAGCTATATGAACCGGTCTTTCTTGCTAATTTTGATCTCGGGGGCAAAATTTTTTGACCTGATAACCTGTTCTTATGCAAATATGGTTACTCAAGTAATTATTTTTTGATCTGTATGTTTATTGGATGAATATTTCAGATGAATGTTTGTTTATCATGTTCCAATTGTAGGGAGGGGCGTTTCAATGATTGCACGTGTGAAGAAACATATGTTCCGTGTTCCGGATCATCATATGGAAAAGCAATCCTTGCCTTTTTTTCCAACGTTGTATAATGACAGAATTGCTTGTAATGTTCTATCTCTTTAGCTCTTGATGTGATAGGATTTAAGTGGTAATCCGACCCTACCTCAGACTATATGTTTCAGCCTCACCAAACACGGTATGTTGACGAAGAAAGTTGAAAAAGTAGAGAAAATGAGCTGAATATTTTCCATGGAGGGAAGCCTTTTGACTTCCCATGTGAAAGGATTCCCTCGTTTCCCCTAATGCTTCTTCTTCATTCAGATTCTGTGTAACTATTTTCCCTTTAAAGTTCATTAGAACCAAAACGTGCCCCGGTAATCTAAGATATGCTGCTTTCTTTAAACAAACAATCATCTTTGTCTTTCAGAGTGTTGCTCTTCTTCACCCTGCTGCTGCTTTCTTCTTTCCATGCCTTTGGTTCCCTTTCTGTTTCAAATTCTCCTGTTCCTATAGATGAATCGACAGGAGAAAAGGAAGCGAAAGCTCTTCTTAAGTGGAAGGCTAGTCTTGATCATCAAAGTCAGTCTGTCCTGTCTTTGGTTGGAAACGGCCTTGTTACTGGATTGGAATCATTTGTGGCAAGTCTGGAAGGGTAACCTTTCAAATTCCGGTTTAATAGGTACACTTCATGATTTTAGCTTCTCTTCTTTCCCTGAACTTACTGTTCTTGATTTATGGAACAATTCTCTTAATGGAACCATTCCATCAGATATTGGCAACTTATCTAAAGTGATCTATCTCGATTTGTCTTCCAATTATCTTTTTGGAAACATACCTTTTGAAATAGGAAAGTTAAAGACTCTTTCTGAGCTCTATTTGGAAAAAAACATTCTCACAGGTTCAATCCCTCTTTCTATAGGAAACTTGACAGACCTCCTCTTTCTTTACTTGCACAAAAACAAGCTCTCTGGTGCTATACCTCAAGAAGTTGGGATGCTTAAGTCCTTGTATAGACTTAGACTCTCTGATAATAAATTTGTCGGTTCTCTTCCTACTTCTATTGGAAACTTAAGCAACTTATATGACCTTAGCTTTTATAACAACAAAATTTCAGGACCCATACCTCAGGAAATTGGAATGCTGAGATCCCTTGAGCAACTTAGTTTGAGTAATAATAGTCTTACCGGCGAAATTCCGGCTTCAATAGGAAACTTGACCAGCTTATACATGCTGTACCTTTCTAATAACACATTTTATGGCTCAATTCCTCAAGAAATTGGAAGAATGCAATCTCTCACTGATCTTGAATTGGCAATGGCAAATCTTACGGGTTTAATCCCTGCTTCCATAGGAAACTTGAAAAAGTTATCATTTCTTTACCTTCAACATAACGAACTTTCAGGATCTATTCCTTCTAGTATAGGAAACTTAACCAGTCTCACTGAATTAATACTACAACACAATAAGTTACATGGATCAATTCCTCGGGAATTAGGAAAGCTCCAATTCCTTGTCGACTTAAGGCTGTTCAACAACAGTCTCCGTGGTTTGATTCCAGCAGAGATAAATAATCTTACACATCTGATAGTTTTGCAACTCTCTGAAAACTACTTGACTGGCCATTTACCGCAACATGTGTGCCTTGGTAGAGCACTTGAAATTTTTACCGCACACAACAACCTTTTCACCGGTCCAATCCCAAAAACCGTGAAGAACTGCACAAGCTTATACAGGGTTCGTCTTGAACACAATCAACTTACAGGGAATTTGTCCGAAGATTTAGGGGTATACCCACACTTGGACTATCTAGATTTGAGTGGCAATAAATTCAATGGTAAGCTGTCACCAGAATGGGGTCAGTGCCGCAATCTAACAAGCCTTAAGCTCTCAAACAATAATATCACCGGTTTGATACCCTCTGAGCTTACAAAGGCTACTAAGCTACAAATATGTGATCTTTCTTCAAATAATCTAGTTGGGAAGATTCCCAAGGAACTGGGAGAGTTACAATTGTTGTTCAACCTTATGCTGAATGACAATCATCTTTCAGGCAGTATTCCTCCGGAAATTGGAATGTTATCTGGTCTTACGAGTCTTAACTTGGCAGCAAACAACTTGAACGGCTCCATCCCAAGACAATTGAGCATGTGTGAGAAACTCACAGAACTGAATTTGAGCAGCAATGGATTGAGTGGAGAAATTCCGTCAGAGCTTGGAAGCTTGTCCTTTCTTGCAATTCTTGATCTCAGTCAGAATTCGCTAATAAGAAAAATACCGGCGCAAGTTGGGAACTTGAAAACTTTGGAAAAGCTGAACCTCTCTCACAACAAGCTCTTGGGTTTTATTCCATCAACTTTTGCTGATATGTTAAGCTTGACATCTGTGGATTTATCTTACAATCAGTTGGAGGGTCCTCTTCCAAACAATAAGGCCTTTCATGAGGCTTCATTTGAGGCTTTAAGAAACAACAAAGGTTTGTGCGGAAATATCACAGGTTTGGAACCATGTCCTTCAAATGTAACTCACAGTCCTGCCCACAAAAGGACTAAGAAAATGGTGATTGCAATTGTGGTCTCTGTTTTATGCTCACTACTTCTTGTATTTGTGGTCTTTGGGATTCTTTCTTGTACCAAACAAAGAGAGAGAAATACTGACAACACGTCCAGGATAGTAGAAAGTCAGAATCTATTTGCAATTTGCAACTATGACGGGAAAAGGATGTACGAAAACATAGTTGAAGCAACAGAAGAATTTGACTCCAAATATTGCATTGGGGTGGGAGGATATGGAAGCGTTTACAAAGCTCAATTGTCGAGTGGTCAAATAGTAGCCGTGAAAAAACTTCACCGACTTACGGAAGGTGGGGTGGCAAACCAAAAAGCTTTTCACAGTGAGATTCGTGCCTTGACTGAAATACGCCATCGCAACGTTGTGAAACTTTATGGTTTCTGTTCTCATCCCCGACACTCAATTCTGGTGTACGAGTTCTTGGAAGGAGGAAGCCTGGAGAAGATACTGAGCATTGAGGAACAAGCAATGGAGTTTGATTGGATAAAGAGGGTAAATGTTATTAAAGGCGTGGCTAACGCTGTGTCCTACATGCACCATGACTGCACCCCTCCCATAGTCCATCGTGACATTTCAAGCAAGAATATTTTGCTAGATTCAGAATATGAGGCCCATGTAGCAGACTTTGGGGCTGCCAGGCTTCTAAACCCTGACTCATCCAATTGGACCCCATTTGAAGGCACTTTTGGTTACTCTGCTCCCGGTTAGTTGTCGTTGTTTTCCATCTTTTTCTTGTTTTATGCATGGCATTTTTCTTGCTCTATGGCTCTTTTAAGTTGCAATAGGTGATGATATTATTAATAGTCTCATTTGGGAGACGGAAGTTAAGCCGCAGCGGCTTACAAAAACAAAAAGAGTCCTTGGACATTTATGCACTTCAGTCGCAACATAAGGCTTAACTTGCTATATTTATCAGGAATAGGCTAATAGTAGAATAATTATTTCTCTATTCCAAAGACATTCTTGCACTTCAGGTTTAGTGTTTCTGAGCGGATATCTTTCCTTTGTAGAGCTTGCTTACACCATGCAAGTGAATGAAAAGTGCGATGTCTTCAGCTTTGGAGTCGTGACATTGGAGACACTCTTGGGAAGGCATCCTGGGGATCTCATATCTTCCCTGTCATCATCATTTTCTACGTTCTCGCCATCATGCTCATCATCAGCAACCTTCCATCATTTACTGCTGAAAGATCTGTTTGACCAGCGTCTTCCACCTCCTAGGAGACAAGTAGCAGCAAAACTGGTCTCAATTGTAAAACTAGCATCTACATGCTTACATGCCAGTCCACAATCTCGACCAAGTATGCAGCAAGTTTCTCAGGAGCTGTCAATTCAGAATCCACCCTCAGTGAATCAGTTTCACACATTGACATTAGGGCAATTGCTTGATTCCAGCACTCATACATCCTGAGCATGCAATTGCTCCCTCGTTTTTCTGCCATCATTCTGTTCCGCTTCTGCATCTCCTTTTCCATGTTTCTATCACAGGATATCCCAATTAGTCTCTGTATCATTGGCTTGAAAAGTAAGCACTGATGAGACAATAAAATTCTAGCATGAAAAACTATTACTGTAATCTTCAGAGGGCTACAAACAATTCTCTGCCTTATATATCAAAGGGATCTGTGGCGCAATCGTAGAGTCTGACTCCAGATCAGAAGGTTGCGTGTTGGATTCACGTCAGGTTCAAATCCCAATGCATTGGGATCCCTCCCGTAATTTTCTTATGTCAATGGAATTTCCCTAGCAGTCCTTTCCAGTTCCGCCCTTTTCAATCCCATTTGTCTTTATCTATCCTAAAAATGTATTCATGTTCTGTTTCTGGTCCTCCATCCCAAAGGGACGTTTGATCAGAAGCGGGAGGATCAATGCTTCACCCTTTAGCAATATTCTATGGGGTCGGCTGAAAATGCTTTCCAAGATTGAAGAACAAGTCTCGATGGGAACAATACAAGGAAATAGCAATCCATCTTGTCAACTAGTGCTATTGGTTTTGTCTAAATCCTCGAATGCATCGTCCAAATTCTAGGCTTCCACAATTGAATCAATGCCAACTAGAATAATGACATACAGCATATAAATCTACAGAGTTTAGACATGAACTGATAATTTCCTTTATTTTCAGAAGAACAAGGATAGTGAATTCTTTCTTGACAGAATTGCAGGATAAACAAGCAGTATTAAGGATGAATACAAGAATTCCTTCATTTTCTAGAACAGGCATTGAGAAGAGATTGCTTAACAATCTCTCCAGGGTCTCATACAAAACACTAATGTAATGGAACCAATTGACGAGTAAAAGTAACTAGTAACCGCCAAAGAACCTGTATGTAGAAGGCTAAAAAAAATAACAATTTCTATGATTGAAGATTCAAAAATGAACCTAAATGGTAACTCCGCAAGCAAGAATGTCCTGCATTTCTGATTCTGTTCGGAATAATTTGAGCATCTTCATGAAGAAACAAACTGGGAATTTTCCTTAGGTTGCAAGAACAGATCAATCAATCTTCACTGATGAGTAGATGAGCCTTGTGAACCAGAAGCAAGCATAGAAACCAATTGCACCAGTCAGCACAAAGAATGCATAAGATACAATCAACATGTACCCAAAGTACAAAACTCCAGATACTGGCTTTGTGATCTCAAGCTTTGTAAAGAAGTAGAAGGCAGCATAGAGGAATAGGTAAAGTGCAGAGGAACCAGAAGTCAAGTATGACCTCCACCACCATAGGTAATCCTCACTGCACAGCTGGAAGTAGCAGAGCACAACCGTGATCTCGGCACAAGTGACAATTAGAATGACAAAGACAATGAAGAGGAAGCCAAATATGTAATAGAACTGATGCAACCATATAGAAGTGAGGATGAAAAAGAGCTCAATAAAAACAGCCCCAAATGGAAGTATGCCCCCAATTAGGATGGAGAAGGCTGGGTTCATGTACCAAGCCTGTTCTGGAATTTGCCTTGGGATCTTGTTAGTTTTCACTGGATCCTCAATTGTTGGCTTCTTAAAACCAATATAACTACCCACAAAAACGAGAGGGACTGAGATGCCAAACCATAACAATACCAGAGCAAACATAGTTCCAAATGGCACTGCTCCAGAGGATTTCTGGCCCCATATCAGAGCATTCAAGACAAAGAAAATGACAAAGACAGTTGCAGGGAACATAAAAGCTGTTTTGAGTGTAATTTTCTTCCACTCTGTTCCCTTGAACATCTTATAAAGACGAGCCGAGGAGTATCCAGCAAACAGGCCCATGAAGACCCAGAGTAGAAGCATGGCTGTCATTAACCCACCTCTGTTTGAGGGGGACAGGAAGCCAAGGAGAGCAAAGATCATGGTAACAAGAATCATACCAAAAAACTGAACCCCTGTTCCCACATACACACACAGTAAGTCGGAATTTGCTGGAGGCCTGAAAACGTCCCCATGGACAAGCTTCCACCCTGTCTCCTCTTGGGCTTCTTCTTGGGTTTCAAGTTGGTTGTACTTGGAGATATCCCGATAAAGAGTTCGCAACATGATCATAGCCACCATTCCCGAGAGGAAAAGAACAATCATCAAAGAATTAACAATTGAGAACCAATGGATCTGATCATCAGCCATTAGAAGATAGGTATCCCATCGGGATGCCCACTTTATCTCACTTTCCTGCAAGATGATAAAAAGGAACAAGTGTATTAGAATGCAATAATATCACGACTCACCTTTACAGTAACAACCAGCATGCATTTTCAATTTACAAAGAGGTAGAAGGCCTGACCTGGAACTCAACATCATATGTAAATATGATCTCCTTCTTTTCTTCAACCTCTTGAGGAGATTCAGAGCTAGTAACTGCACGTTTTGCATGGGGATCGCAGGTTGTCAGACGGGTTTTCTCATTCCAATCACCCTCATACTCATGTTTAACACTGTATTCATCAAAATGATTTACTATAAGATACTGAACATAAACACCATTGGAAAGAGAAATTAAATCTAACAGACAAGCCTCTAACATAAAGAATAAAAAATTTAACCTGAATGGTTTGACCTCAAACCCAACAATCCTTGCAGAATCTGCCAGTGGATCCTTGTGAAATTTAACTATAAATGTCAAGTGATTGTTGATAAAATGTTTTTCTTCCTTGCTCTGCAAGTATGAACAGCAAAACCAGCATTGCTTGCATCAGCACAAGGAAAAATATTTAACATAATTCCAAAAAGAAGCAGATCAATCGGGCATTTACCCCAGCATACTGTCCTCTTAGACCAACATGAAAACCATGCTGATACACTACAGCATTTTCCTGATCGGGCCTTCTTATGGGAACAACCAATGGAAGGTTATCCAAAATCCTGTCACAAACACATCATAAATATCAGTTGGTACTCAAGGAGAAATGGAATGCTACAATTACAATTTCCTGAATGAGAGTCTCACATGTTCACTCGATATTCATCATCAATCTTCTCCTTGAATGCCTTTGCAGTTTTCTTATCAAGAATTTTACGACATACAATATTGCACATTTGTGGTTCTCTCATTTTAAACTGCAAACCAATAGCCCTGTCAACCACTAAAAAGCCAAAATACAGCAAAGAGACATAAAGAAAAGATCTAGGAGCTTTAACTCACAACATAAGGAGAATTTTCAATTCGATCACCACGAAGGACCTCCCCAAGATTCTCTGCACTGTCAACTATGTTCTCAGGCTGACAATATGGTAGAGAATAGTAGGAATAAGGAAGTTGTGTTTTAGTTGAAGTCAGCTTATTCACTTTCACCAACAATGGATCCCCCTGCATAAATGGAGAAAAAAGAACATTGAATAAAACGACATTAAACCATCAGTTTGATTAAGTCAAAGATCCTGGAGGTTGATTATAGAGCAAGGAAGACTCACTAAGCTTAATTAACATTCAAATTTCATAAATTTACTTCAAATTTTAAGCCAAACTGACCACAGAATTTGTCGGTTTGATAAAAAAAAATAAGGCAGCTTTGAACTACGGAAAAAAAATACAAACTTAAAACTTATCAGACTAACTTCCATAGAATCATTACATCCAAATTCATTGAACCAAAACGGAGGTTCTAGAGATCATAAAACGCAGATCTGCATAAAACCCAAAAACAGAATGTAAAATCCAAGTCAACCCAAAGATCCAAAATTCATGATGGTGGTGGTGATGATGATGATGCAGACATTAACATACATGCATGCATGCATGTATGCATGTGAGGAAACCAACCTTTTTGAAATCTTCAGGGGCAACACCAGGAAGGTAGAAGCAATGGGCACGAAGGAACAAGAGAGCAAACAAGGAGAAGATCCATGCGACGTGAAACCTATGACCCGCCATGGGTTTTGCCTCGATCTAGATCCGATTACCCAGATTCCCACTTTCCCTGTATTCAAAAACGGAACTACGATGAAAAGAGCCTGCTTTGCTTCGTTATTCTTGTCTAGTTAGATTTTCTTGTTTCCGAGGGAAGAAACGACGAGAAAGATGAGAGAGGGAAAAGGGTGGTTTGTTGGGAAGAACGAGAGGAAGCCAGGGGAGAGAAATCTATGTTTATAGAGGGAACCCCACCTCACACCCCCTTGGGCACGACCGGTACTTTCCCTCTTTGTTGCCGTTGGATTTAAATTCTATGACTTTGATGTACGCTCTTGATTTTCATCAGGCGACCCTGACGGTGACTCCGTGGACATTACGGTAAATTTCCACTTTTTTTTCTTTTTTGGGTCAATAATTCCTTCATTGGTAATTAGGAGGAGAGGCAGAGCTTGACAAGAAAGAGAAAAAGAAATGGGGGTGCCATATGGTTTACATGTGTAGCAAGTTTGTGTCGGTCTCATTGTCAGTCTATATCCAAAACATGAACAGATTAACAAAGAACTGCAGATTGAGAAACCCATTTTTTTTCCATTTCTCAGTCATAAATGGGATTCGAAGTGGAAAGAACTCTTATTTTCCATCAATATTTCTCGGAAAGGAAAATGTTAGAAACCTCTTAAACGAGTATGATTTTGATACCCTTTTTGGCCCCATAACTGAAAAAGAGAACATTTTTACTAGAATTTCTTCTTCTTTCTTGCAAATTGGGGGAATCCCATTTTTTTTCAGATCCCCACACACCAAACAATGGGATGCAATGTTGATGGTGAGACTGTGAGAGTGACCTCCCAACGAAGGAAATTGTATATTTCTTTAAGCCATGGAGTTTTGTTGATATGAATACCATAAATCAGGAAATAGAACATGAAATTCCTCTTTCATGGCCAGTTTTTGCATGAACATAATTGAATGGGGTTTTGCTTTGTTTTGTTTTATCTGGCTGTCCAAAAATGGTTGCTTTACAAGGGGTTCCGCTACTGCTGTTTGAAGTCCTAAGCAAAAGCTAGCCATGATCTTGACTTTCTTCTCCTAGCAAACAATAACGAGATCATCATTATGTTATTACTACAATTATTAATTATGTTCTACATTAATATATTGAAGGGTTATGCACAGTAATCAAAACTCAAATTATTAAAGAAATCATGTACTTACTTGTTTAAGTTGGTCATTCAATCTCTAGATTAGGTAGGATTTCGAAGTGTGCTTTAGCTGTTGGATCTAACTCGTTGTTTACTTTACAACTGACACATTTTTCAAAGGCAAAGTCACCCCTCCTCACATGAAATCTGAGTTTCATTGTTAAAAATAGTTAATTTAATCATTTTTTAAACTTAATTATGTATTTCTTAAAAATTTAATTTCAAATTATTAATAATAATTAATTTAAATTTTTATATAAATTTTAATAACCACGTTCACATTTTATATTTGATGTGTGAGGAGTTATCACACCTTTACTCAAAGCTGCTCGGTGATGGTAGGTGATGCATCTACCAAATAGGGAAAAAGAGCCTTAAGGAAGAAAATTGTAAGTTGAGAGTGTCACTGTCCATAAGGCCTTTTCACCTTTTGAATCATTGGCGAAGGTTTTAAGTAACATAATCTAACCTTAAGTATTACTTAAGCCTCTCGTTTATGCCTAAATCCCCCCTAATCTCTTTGGCTAGGGAATTACAAGCCCATATAGATTCTTAAACCCTCCATTTCAAGTATTCTTACCACAGTTTTAGGAGGATCATAGACCAAGAATAATTTATCAACTATTATTAAACAAGCTTGAATAATCAGCATATACTGTTGCATAAGCTGCATGCTGAGCGTTAAGATGATAGGATAGAGCCTGGTATCAGAGCTGGTAGTCATCAACCTAGAACAACAGGTCATTTCCATAACCAAAAGAATGAATTTCCGAAAACTAGCAAAGGTTCACAATAATAAAAATTGCCCATTCTTTTCTAACATCTGCTCCCTTTCTCCTGCCTTTTTGGTCCATTCCCTGGACTACATAATGCAGAATAGAAAGTAACCCAAGTAATGACCTGGAAACACACAAGCTGGAATCAAATTTCAAAATACCTTCACTCTTTCGCCCCTCCCCTTCTGGCCACAAGAATCGGGAAGACAATGTCACCAGCTGAATTGAGACAGACCTATATGCCCATAAGAAAGGACAACATGTTGAAGCTTTAAAGTAGAAAAGAACAGTGTAGCTTATAAACAAATAGCATTCTAGTTTTCCTCTTGTGTACGTGTAGGTGGTTCTCTCAATCTCACAGTACGTGGAAGTAGAAACTCAGCAAATATAGGATAGTGTGAGGATGGGTAATAACCATCCATGTTGTCGTTGACCACTTCACATAAAACAGGTATCAGAGATCTACCCCTAAAAAGAATCCAGTCTATGTGTAGATCCTGAGTTTGGCGGTCCCAGCAGAGGCAGAGCGCTCTAAAAATCAACTTAAGGAATTCAAGAGCTCCCTGCTTGTCACCTGAAGGCAAAAATTTATCCTTAAGTTCAAGCACCATCATACTTCACTCACAGAGTAGCATTTGGTGTGCAAGAAGTGTACCTTTAAAGCCGTGATAAGTGCGGATAAGGGAAACGTTTTTCCTCACCCGGGCATTGGGCCACACATCCCTCATGTCTCCCACCACACCATGCTCTCTGCACACATGATTGAAACAGGCCAGCAGCAAAAGAAGTCAGCCCCTTATCAGGAAGAAGATTAAGTGCAGATATTCTATTGTAGTAAACTAATGGAAGCTACATTTGAATTTTCTGCCACATTAAAGAAGATAACTGGAGTGGAGAAATCTCTAGTTTGTTTATTTGAATGTACATATGTTTATGAAACAGCCAAATTGTTTTGTACCAAAGAAAATACCTTGATCTCCCAAGTAGAAAACGCCCTGTAGTCGATTCCTTCGGTGTGTTAAATCCTCCACAATACACAACCGGTAAGCTAGGAGGTAAGGATGCAATATGTTGCCATGTAAGCAAAGCACTTCGTCTACGAGCACGAGGACTGAACTCATCCATGTTAGTATTTACAACCTGAAATGAGAATCCTGGTGGCTCAACTCCTTTAAGTTGGAATGTGTGGGCATCATGTCAAGGAAATAAACCAACACAATGTTTTCTATGAATATAAGTGGTAACAGCAACTGGAACTTCATGTAATAGAAGATTAAAAATGGTAAACTGAATAAAGAAGGATATAGCCCAAGTTGCAATACATGGAACTACAGAACCCCAAGCTGTGCTCCCAGGGACAGAGGGTGACTCAGACAACCAAAAAGTTCCACCTTCAATCAGCTCTACCTTCAATTAATATGAAAAGAATGTTAAGAGACTGTGCACTAAATTTTATTTTCATAAAACTCAACAAACTACTAAGATACCTTCTCCTTGTCATAGAAGATTGTGCAATGTTCATCTGAAGTGTCCTGAGGCCCTTTTCTTGATACCCCAAACTGATCATAACCTATAGAATCACAAAAACCAAACCATCCATGTTTAGTATGAAAGAATAAGGATGCTTGAACAACATAGAAAGATTAGATAATCATATTCCGTTCTCCAAATTCAAACCACAAAAAAATGATGTTTGAAACAAAATTATTCACAAATATTTTATCATTTCATCATCAAATCAATAAGAAAATAATTATAAGAATTTCAATAACATCATTCACACATGTTATCTTGTTGGAAGTGGGAAAACACAGTTGAAAAGGGAAAAAGCCACAACTGACATACAGTACAAGGTGAAGAGTGCCCCACTGCCAAAACTGCAAACCTTCATAATGAAGCACAAGAAGAAAAAATTATGACCCAGGTGGCCTGATGACCCAACATTGATATTTAACTGAGAGAAACTATTGGCTAAACAATCTAAAAACACCAAGCTGAGAAAGAATAGTTGATTTTTCTATTTTGAATGCAAAAAAATAAAATGAAATTTGTAGAGTTCATGTATTTTCCAGTCAACTTTTGGATGTTGCCCTACTTCTCTGTCATTTACTTTCAAGCATGAAGATGGTTAGATTCCTCAGGTTCCTTTCAATCTGTCATGCTCATGGGAGTGTCTATTCTTAAACATATTTCCCTCTCTCATTCCAATTTTCTGCGGTTAGATGCCAGACTTGGTGTTATTGAACACTGACATAGGCCTTTGGCCCTAGAAAAAGGAAGGGTAAAGAAAAGACAATATTACAGCATTTACCATATTCAGTCTAGTGGCACTCTGTGTTCCCTATTTTACCCACCACAATACGTCTGATATTTCATTCCTTTTACATGATTTGTTAATTGTGGTTTTTTCTCTTAGGTGTCTTATTTTAAACTTTTTTGAAAGAGCATTTACTTAAAAGATTATCTAAATGATCAATAACCTCAAATGCTTCATTTTGGAAACACATACTGAACATGCAACTGAATCCAACCATCTAGGATTGGTAACTTCTAAAATATCAGACAAGTACTTGTTTCTGTTAACCTCGAACCCGAATGAAAAAGTTTGAACTTAATCCAGCTCTAATACAATATATTTACACCCCTACAACAGCAACAACAACAATAGGCGATGCAAAAATCTAAAACTCTCAAGCTCACTATCTCATGTTGTTTCAATATACAAGTAAATTCAGCACCAACGCCTGATACTAGCACTTCCAGACGTAAATAATGCAAATTAAATTATTTAAATCATTCTATGCCAAGGCACCAAGCATTAAAGTGAATATCTAACAGTACATCCATTCTCATAATCCACATCTATCAAGTACTAAAGTTATGACAAAATTTTAATCCTTCCTGGTGAGGTATGACTTAGACTGCTCAACATCAGGTGAAGGGTTTGAAGGTTCAAGGATGATCAATGAAGTTTGGACAATATTACCTGGCAAGCCCTGCTGAAGATAATCCAGTTGAGTTTTTACGCCTGAAAGCAAATACCAAAATAAAGAAATGAACAACAATAAAAAAAATCAACAGAAACTAATGAAAATTGAATTAATAGACACAGATCAAGCACAGCAAGCAAAGCAATGCAAGACCCCAAATTACTTAAACCAGCTTGGAGCAATCTTCAAAATATAAACCCTTCTTCTTCGATAATGGTTATTTTATATTCAAGAAAATTTTTATTCACCAAGCAAGCAGTTTTAGCAGCAAAACTCTAAGCACCTCCGTCAATGAACAAAAACTAACCTCCAAAACTCAAATCAGGAAATACATAGATCACCCAGAACAAGAAAACCACAGCCACAGCAAAGATCCAATGCATAGATTAAAAAAAATTAAAAAAACACAGAAAACTGAATGAGTGGCATGCCTTGCTGAGTACAAAGAATGATAGGGGAGTAACTAGTGATGACACTTATGCACAAATCCCTTCTCTTCTCCCACGAATCTGGGCTGTCTTCTGATTGATCTTCATGCAGATTAAACGTCATTACAGTCAAAGACAGACTCATTTTTGAATTCAACAAACAAGAAAGAATATGTATTCTTCCTCTGTTTCAATCTACCTTCTACCTTCAAAAACTACATGATCATTGATCAAGAAACAAAACTCAGAGTCTAGAAAGAAGCTAAAGAAGGTTGGGTATATTCCATGCTTGTGAGCTTAGCTGTATTGGTTAGAATGTGGATTTTAGTAGTACAAAGGAAAAGATTTGTTGGTTGAAAGGTTTGAGAGAGAGAGAAAGAGAAAAGCAGAGAGAAACTCAATTATGTCTGAACAAGGACCGCAATACTTTCAAGTATTACTGCGACTAGATGTTGGTGCAAAGAAAAAAAAAACAATTAATACTTTGCGTAGTAACTATTTACGGGGTTTGCTAAAATAGGTGCGAGGTCAAATAAGGCACTCGCCGAGAAGAATAGATGGATTGCGTGGAACTTTTGTTTTTGGATTTTCCAGGTTTTGCGGTCCAATCCAATTGCACCTAAACATTGAGTAAGGATGCAAGCTTTGGGTTAATAGTTACTAACATGCTATGGCATGGGAGAAGAACCAGCACCTAAAAGATTGTAAATTTGAGATGGGGTTAAAATGATTAACTGTCAAGTCAGCAGAGGATCAAATGTTCTGATTATGCAATCCTTATTCCTTGCGGAGGAGGGGTCATGGTATTGATGTTTACACTACTTTCTGATGTGTGAACATCAGAACAACTCTTGTCCTCTAATTTCAACATTTTTAGGCTTATGTTTGTCCAAGTTCTTCACCTGACCAAATAATATGAACACCCAAGTTTGAACACAATCACCATAAAGCATTGACAAGCAACAGAAGTTTATTGTACAGATGAAGCTAGGTTTTAAGTTTTTTTTTTTTCAATTAAAACAGCATTGAGTCCTAACTTTACTATAACAACCTCAAAAATAAAAAAGAAAAACTATCCCACTCCCCCTGCTTCCCCTTCATCACAACATGTTTTATTCATGAAAAACTATCCCACCAGAGACAGGTTTTTCTCCTCTTCCCTCCTCCATCCTCACAGTTGGCCACTACAGTATGCTACAAGCTTCATTTAAGAAGAGTTTTTCAGAACCCATTCCACCAAAGTTGAAATGCCAAATCCTGTTGCCACACGCTTCTTATCATTCCAGACAGGGCCAGCCAAGTCAATGTGCATCCACTGTACTTTCTCATCAACAAACTGCAAGAGCAGAGTTCAAAATCAAATTCCGCAAAACAGGCTTCTATCAGACTATCAAGGAGATTGGAATACCTATGTGTGAGTGTAATATATTGACAGCAAAATGTCCCAAAAAAAACATACCTGTTTCAAGAACAAAGCTGCAGTGATAGCGCCACCTTGACGACCACCAGTGTTCACCATATCAGCCACTCCTGATTTCATTGACTCCCAATAGCTTTCCTCTAGTGGCATCCTCCAAAATTTCTCACCACTGACCTCTGAGGCTTCAAATACCTCCTTTGCCAGATTATCGCTGGGTGTGAAGACACCTAAACAAAAAAGGTTCCCAATGAACTAACAGTAGTGAGATGGTCCATACATGCCCTCTTGCTTTTGATTGAGTAACAACCAATGAAGCGACGAATGCAACAGCCTTCTTAACTGACTATGAATCAGGTTGACAAAAAGGACTTTTCATTGGAAGAAGAAAACTGTTCAAAATTACTATTAAAGTTTTAATTTTGAATGTTTAAAAGGCAAACGAAGATTTCATTGTCATTAACCCCACAAAATTTGTATTTGTTTGTGTGCAAACATTCAGATATCCTCTTGTTTCTCCAAAAAAAAATTTTTTGAAAAGCCTCGTTTCTTCAAATTTAATTGTCATCTAGAAAAAGATGATAATAATTATCAAAAACAACAAAAATTTAAATTCCCAAAACAAAAGATAAGTTCAGGACACTATTTTCCAGGAATAGTAGAATTCATATGTCATGCATGCACCTGCAATTGACGGTCCAAGAGCAACTATACAAGCCCCAGTTAGTGTTGCCAGGTCAACTATCTGCAACAAGGTTAACATATCTTGAAATGCAATTCTAACTATCTATAGAAAATAAGCAATCTGCAAATAGCTGGTTAATAACTATCATTACAAATTCATAATATGCAGTGTTCTGCTTTACCTTCTCAACACCTTGGTTGCAAGCATATACCAAAGCATCTGCAAGCGTAAGCCTGCCTTCTGCGTCAGTGTTATTAACCTGCAATCAGCATGGTGAGTAACAAATCATTTAATAAAGGCAATGAAAAAAGTCAAAATCCATCCAGTTCTCCATAAATGTCTCACGACCATATAATTCACCCCTACACCTCAATTTTCCTTTTTTTCTAAAAATAAAGAAATCATACCTCAATTGTCTTTCCATTTGAAGCTGTGATGATATCTCCAGGCCTCATACCTGTTCCACTTATCATGTTTTCACAAGATGCAACAATAAAATGAACCTGCATAAAGTGATAATTTACTAAGTGACAGGTGGCAAAAATTGAAAAAGTAAATGAAAATAAAAGAGCATATAAAACACAAAAAGAAAAGGATACTCATCCTCTCCCCAGCCCTTCAAAATAATTTTGAAAAGGATACAGAGAGAGGTGGAGGGGAACAATAGAAAAATGAGAGCAACCAAATGGCTTGCCTCTACTCCAGGAGGTTTGATTTGTCCAAGGGCTTTTGCAGCACCAAGAACTGCTGCAGAACCTCCCATGTCAGTTTTCATAATCTCAATTGAACAACCAACTCCAGTCTTGATATTGTAGCCACCACTAAGAACATTTAAGACAAGTATTCAAAAACCTATATATACACCAGCAATAGAAAAATAAATAATAAAAAGGGGCATACATTCCAACCACTCATCTCAAAGAGATCCCAATAGCATTAGGAAGAAATTTGGTTATATAATCCATGTAATAGACTGCACATAGCAAGAAGCGGGAAATCCTGTGTTTATTGGTACCAACTTGAGATGTGCACATAAACACCGATTTAGTGAAGAACCCTTCTCTTCATATATGGCATTGCACCATATACTTCAAAAAGAAATGCAGGCATCTCATCCCCCTCTTTTTTTTTTATTTCCTACCACAATCAAATCAGAAAAATATCTTCCTGCTAGAAGTATATCTATCTAAGTGTATGTATACTTACCTGTCAAAAGTCAATCCTTTTCCAACTAATGCTAACTTGGCTTTAATAGGTCCACTTGGGGGTTTGTAACACAAATGGATAAAATGAGGGGGATTAGCAGATGCTGCAGCAACTCCCAGATAAGATCCCATCTTCAACTCCTTGCACTGCTCTGCACTCAAGATGGTTGCAGATATAACATCGCTGTACAACGAAGCAATCTTTGAAGCCTCTACTGCTAGTGCAGCTGCAGCGTAAAAGGACACATTAGATCAAAATTAAGAATTATCTCATCTTTCATAAACAAAAGCAATCATAGTCAATAACAAGTTAAGAATTTGGCTTTCTAATTACACCTTCCGGTATAAAATCAAAAAGTAAACATCATTACAAGAACTACAGACAGAAATGATTATAGACAAAAGGCAAGAATAATTGTCGTACGAACCAGGGGTAAGTACATTGGCTGGTGAATTCACAAGCTCTCTTCCAAAAATTATAGCAGATGAAACATCTTCAGCATACTTGAGCTTCTTCTCCAAATCTGGTCCAGTTCCAAGACCTAGAATATCCACAGATTTAAGTTGTGGTTTCTTTGACTCCGACTTGTATCTATTATCTTCATATATTCCCAGGACCGTCCCTATCAGAATGCAAACCATTCAACTAGTTCACCTTCAATCTTTGGTATAAGCATATTGATCATGATACTAAGAAAGCATAAGAGAAATACCAGATGCTATTGCTGAAGCAGTGATGAGCCTTGACTCATTTGAGAGGCCTTCTGAGGAGGCAAGGACGACAGCCACACTACTAGCTTGAGCAGTCTTTGCAGCTGCAGCGACAGCCTCACCAAGACCACGAAAAGCAGCTGGAGATGAAACGGACTGTCCAAGCCCAATCAAACCAACCCTTTTAGAGCCAAGGCCTGGAAGTCTAAGAACTGTTGACTGACCAGCTTTTCCTGTGAAATCCTCCTCAGAAGAGGCCTCAGCTAAGAGACCACCCAACAGACCATCTAATTTTTTTAAAATTGAGTTTTGAAACTTGGAGTTTTCATCCTTGGTCATGTCTTTCTCAGTGACCCCAACTGCAAGTATGTCCCCTTTCCATTCTGCCACATCGATCTCTTTTGCAGCAAAAGAGATCTTTCCAGCATTATTCACAACAAGACAACAGCCATTTTAGTATCATTTTCTGGTATTTCACCAAAATAAACACATACAAACGAAACAACCTTTACATACGAAGACCAAAAGTGAATCCAAGGATCTATCTAACCTGATCTCATCATATAAACGTTAAAGACTCAGAAATTTTAGCTTAACTATACTCCATTAATTTCAGAATTGAGCCTATACTCGTCAATCCAACGACATGCACATCAAAATATCAACTTTTAAAGAAACCCGTTGAAGAATCATTCCACAATTAAAGATCAAGTCCTTAACAAAACAAAAATCATCTCCAAACACTAAACAAAAAGTTCACTCTTTTTGAGACAGGTAAATACCCCCATTAGCAAAAGGTCAAAACTTTTCAATCCAAACCTTTTAATCTAAACCCAAAATGTCAATCAAAAACCAATTTGGCTTAAACCGAACAGAGGAAAAAAAAAAAGAAAAAATAAAGGGACGGGGGGCTCGTCTCACCCTGGGGTGTTCGATGTTGGCTGGCTGAGTAAGGCCAAGAGTGGCGCGAGCGATAGTATGTGCCATGAACTTGGCTCTTCGAGAACACAAAGGAGCAACAGCAAAAGAAAATCTGAGCCCAGACGAAGGCCGCAACTTAGTGAAAAACAAAGTAGTAGAAGAAGAAGAGTGAGAACCTGATGAAGCTAAAAGAGAAGTAGCCAAGGACACTACAACGGTGGCGACCATTTTTGAGTGCGGGATAGTCTATGCATTTATAATGAGCCTCTCTAAAAACAGGTTCAGCGAAACTAAACAAAATGGGGCTTAAGCTGACGGGTGCATTCACATCATTACCCTGGTCATCTCATCCATCCATTCTTGGCTAGTTGGCTTTGCTTTTCACTTGGGTCCTCACAGCTTAGCTTTGTTGTTGGCCTTTGGGTTTAGTCCTTCCTTTTGGACTTTTGCTGGCATAACATTATGTTTTATTATTCCTTATCTTACGCTAAGAATTAAGGCAACATCATGCTAAAAGGAAAATATCTCATGTCCTTTGGATTTTTGAGCCAAAAGAATAGTGTAGAGGGGGATAATTCAGCTTTATACACTCTTTTATGTTAAATTCTATTCATAATTTAAGGTAATTATATTTTTAAAAAAAATCAAAAAATCATATAATTAAAAAATAATCATAACGAAGCACGTGGTCACTTGTTTATATTATTAAATATGTTGAATTTCTTATCTGTCTCGTCATCACCGTATCATGGTATCACCAAAAGAAGAATTAAATTATAAGTTAGTGACAAGGATAATTGGTAATATTAAGGAATAAGGAAAGGAGGGAATAATAAACTAGTTTACCGTTCTTTCTTCTCTCGGAAAAAGGCATATTCTGAAGATAATAAATTAATTATTTTGTAATACAAATGAGTTAAATAAAAAAATAGGTAATAAAAGATAAAATTTCATAAACAAATAACAAAAAATACAAGTTATTTAATTATTTTTTATCGAGAAATTGCAAATTAGTATATCCTTTCCATTTTACCTAATGAAAACAAGTCTTCTAACCTACTCGCACCGCCATGCATGCAAAAGATGGAATTCTACCATTCCTTTGTCTATGTGGAATGAACGATCAAGGATCCCAGCATTTCCATGGGAAATTAGGAAGGGCATGTTCCCTTTGTCTCCCTTTCTCTCCCTCTCTATGAATGTCAAATATGGAATAACTCTCATGGTGGTATTGTTTGATGGAATTGATCCCAAAGTGAATAGCACACTCATCATGAGAAATATGGGTTAGGGCTTAGGAGAGTTATACGTGGTCCTCCCTCACATGTTTATCTCTCAGCCAAGTGCCCGCTTCCCTACTTCAAGCTCCTAGCTTGACTAAAGCAAAATTCACTCAAATTATTCTTGGTTGCTACTATTACTATATATTATTCCACATCATCTAAATGCTCCTAGTCACCCTTTGCTATAGTTCATTTGGTTGCATCGCACTGGAATTCTAAACAGTTTCGAATCCATTGATCTTTAAATATCTTAATTTACCTTAACGATATTCGATTTATTGATTTTTAAATATCTTATTTTATGTAAATCAAAAAATAAAAATGAAATACCATTCACATTAATGATATTATCTATTTTCTTCATAAACATATTTATATACCACTTATTAGGTAGAACTAGACATCATCGATTAATAATAATTGTTTGAAATATGAGATGCTATGTGACATTATGCATACATGTTATTCAAACAACAAAGGGTATACAAAGTTCAAATGCCCAATTTGTTCCAAGATCCTGTTGATTTGTACCCCAAGAACAGAATTATGCTTAGCCTCAGCCCAATTTCAAGGCCCATGTAACCTGCACAAATAATCCACCTTGTAAGCTCAAAGAGTTTGGGCCCAAACAGTTCATCCCAGCCCATTCATCACGTGCCTTGCACGTGCTCATTGATAGAGCAGATTTTCCCAGAAAAACCCACGACTCCATTTTTCTTTTCAGCCAAGCTAAGTCTAAAAACCTTTATAGAATCTCCCTTCGGAAAAAAAAAAAAAAAAAAGAAAGGAAAATGGTAGGGGCAAATCTGAAATCGGAGACAATGAAGTTGATGGAGAAGAGAAGCGGGATGGAGGCTGAGATGAACGCTATCATTGAGCAGCTTTGTCAGCCTGGTGGTCCTGGTCTCTCTGGCAACCTCGTCGATTCCGAAGTATTTTTCTTTTATCCCCATAAATTTCCATTCTTTTTGTTTTCCTGATGTTTGGGTTTTCGTATTCTTCAGGGATTTCCTCGAGCTGATATTAATATCCCAGTTGTTCGAGCTCAACGAAATCGTCTTGCTGGTATTGTCCCCTTTTTATTTTTTATTTTTTGGTAATTATGATAGTATTAGTGCATTTGAGGAAGGTTAGTGAACGAAGTTATTGACTTTATTTCTGTTTTTGGCATTTCATTTTAAAAGAATTGAAAAATGATCACAAGGAAATTACAGAGAAGATAAGCGTAAATATTCAAGTTCTGCATTCGTCAAGACTTACTTCCACCCCAAAAGATTCAGGTTAGTAGCTCAACTTCATGCTATGTTTGTTTAGATAAATGATGTTGTTTCTGTAATCTGTCAATTAGTTGATGTTTTCTTCCCTATAGGGGAGTTTTAAAATTACCCTTTAGGAAACTGGTGCTAGAAAACAAACGGTAGCATCTTCCACCTATAGAAAATCACTGTTTTTATTATTTATTTGGCTGTTACTGGGTAGGTGTTGATGGGGGTTTGATGAATCAAAATGCATCAGTTGTCAGTGCCAGCGCGTCTGCATCCTTGGAAAACCTTGTTCTCAGAGATTCTCTGAGTGCCAATGATGTGGATATGATTTCTAGTGTACCCTTTGCAATGGTTGATGAAATAGCTGATGCATCCCCAGCAGCAGAGGATGGTTTACAGCTTGGGGATCAGATTGTGAAATTTGGTAATGTGAAAGCTGGTGATAATTTGCTACGACGGCTTGCTTCTGAAGCTCAGGTGAATCAGGGTCACCCAATACCTGTCATAATTATGAGACAAGGTGCATTGGTTAATCTCGCTGTGACTCCTAGAACATGGCAAGGCAGGGGCCTGCTAGGGTATGTCATTTCTTCTTGATCACCTCTTTAGTTATAGGTTTGAATTACAGATCACATAATTTTATCAATACCTTCATTTGGGAGTTGCTCTGGAAGCAACTTAAATTAGTGAAAAATAACTAATATTAGTTTGAAGAAAACAGTTGAGGTCAGGAAATCATGATGATTATGAACAGTAATACTTGAATACTATATATTTATTCAATCAGGTAGGAGTGACAAACACGGATTTATATATTATTGCTGTAGTAAACTTAATTGGTTTTGCTTTACATGTGCATCAATTGGAAAGATAAATTCCTTGAGTGCTGCTGCTTATTTGCTCTTGGACATTTACTAATTTGTGGGTGATGTTGGATTATTGCAGATGTCACTTTCGTATCATGTAATTTTGGCTCATAGATGGAGCGGAATATGGCAATTTGTTGCTTGTATTCATCTGTTGCAAGACAATAGTCAGATAGGCATGTTGAGATGACTTCTTTTTCTCCTACCTTGGACACTTGGAGGATATACCAAATATTTTGTTTTTGAGTGATCCGGTGGTTTTAATGCACCCTTAAGATGTCCCTTTTACTTTCTTTATAGCTTTTGGATGGATCCTTTAAATGTTCTCTCTCTGTGCCATGGAGGTGAAATAGAGCCAGCGACTCCTGCCTGCTGTTGCTGTTATTGTGTCATTTAGCTTATATACAACTTGAAGCCTATGCCTACAGAAAGATGAATAAAGTCAATTTCTGGTAGGTGTTACATGGTCTTGGGTTTTAGGAGAAACCACTACCAAACCAAATCTAATGGCTGATTTTTTCAATCCAAAGATGAATCAAGTTGTTGTTCATGAGAAACTATTCTGCTGGGTAGGAAGCCCCCTTCGAATTTAATTGAATGTCAGCTAGTGATATTATTTGAAGGAACATGGCAAACATAGCACATCACAGATAGTTTGTGAACTTGAGATTATCATTCTCTCTCAAAAGCTTTGAATGTGTTTGCTTGGAGATCCGATGCTTACCCATGGGATATAAGAGAGATTATACCTGAATGAAGGGTGGCAGGATCTAGGAAAGAAAATGGTATTAAGTCCACTATCTCTAAACCTTGGCATGTAAATTGTGTCGGCTTGTCTTGATAGTCGACATAAAAATCAAAAGATTAGAGGGTTAAGTTGGGATTGGCTTGCGTAGTGTCATGGCTTCAGAGTGAGTTGTAAATTTTACATTGACAGTACATTAGAGTAAGATTAGATATTTAGATGTTCATACCATCTTCAATTTATGAAACATACCGTAAAATTTAATAGTCTAAAATAGATATTTGTCATGTATCATGGCACAACATATTTAAAGATTTGCGAATCTGATTGGTTTGGTTTTGATAAATTTTTTAAGTTGAAACAGAAACCAGAATCCATCATCAAAGTCAAAATGAAACCAAATCGAGGGTGATGAATGGTTGAATCAGTTTAGGGAGGAGAGTGGTGAAAGTAGGTAAGAACTTATGCAGTTAGCACGTTTTCACTCCAATCAATCAAACTTTGCATGGACTGTTTCTTAGGGTTTTTGGACAAATTCGAATGTGTGCAAACAAAGAAAGGTAACACCTCCATCCCCAAGTCACCAAAGCCCCATAAGATCTGATACTTTGTCCCCTCCATTATGAGTAAACACCAACTGCTGCTGAATTCCACCTTCACTTTGTACAAAGTGGGAGAGGGCCTTTTTCATTCCAAAGAATGAAAATCTTTCTCTTTTTCACCCCACTCGATTAAACCGAAGAAAGGGTATGCCTTTGCTTTTGCTTTTTTTCCAAGTTTGTAATCTTTTCTTTCACCTCTTTTAAACTTTCCTCCTCCACTTTCTTCTGTTGTACTATTTATAGTATACTTGTCAGTCCAATGGCAGAAACCAGAGTCCCACTCCCACACGAGGTCAAACGCCTACCCCATGTAAAAATTATTTACTCTTTCTTTTAACTGTATGTGAAATCAAGTGCATGGAGATCTCTAAGCAAAGTGTTTGGTAAGAAACTTGATTCGTTTCCTCCCCTTGTTTCTCGGTTGATGACTCCCACTTTCGTAGCTACCTAAAGAAACGTCCATTTCCAGTTGACAAAACTCAAAAAAGTATAGCCCTTTCAGACCAAACAGTAGGAGAAAATCTAACCAGGGAAAAGCCGAATTGGGGGTAAGATAATAGTAGACTTTTTTGACACGAGATTGGTTTGGTTTTCATTTGTATTAGTATGTGGTAAATCCTGTGATATACCAGTGTAAGTCTGCAAATTACGAATGTAGTTATACACAGTTCAATGATAACATTTGATTCATTGGTAATTAATATATGGACAGTATATATTAAATATAAACCATTTAATAATAGGCTCAACCCATAAAGGTAAGAAGCAAGTATTAACCAACTTAAAAAGTTGGAACTGATAAGACAAGAGAGAAGATCACTCACCTAATTCTAATTGCTTTTCCTAAAGGAAGTTTTGTCATTTGGGCAAATTGGACTGGTCAAAAAAGAGTCCTCTGTCTAGTGTTGGTTACTGGAAATGGATTTAGGCATGGGTTAATATTTATTATCATGGAAATGGGGGTGCAGATAGGACAACTGGTAACAGCAGAGAGTTTTCTTCTTTCAAAGAGGCAAAAGCAGGTAAGAAGGGTTTGAGCATTGTTTCTTGTTTCTTGTTTCTTGATTGATTATGTTTGCTGGAAACCCCGCGTTCTTGTTGAGCTTGCTTGCTTCTTAAGCAGAGATGGAAGGGGGAAGAGACAGATGAAGCTGTGCATGAAGGAAGAAGTTGTGTGGTTCCTTTTAGCCCAGACTCAGAAGAAGAACTCTAATTGCTTATTGCTGGAGTTCTCCTCCCCTGCCTGCCTGGGCCATTGGCCTGCTTGGAATAGGTACACAAAATTAATAACCATTGTCTTTCCCGGCAAATACATCTGCCCAACAGGACAAAAAACCAATGGGTTTGCTTTGGTCTTTTGACAGCATGGAAAACTCTCAACTTGGAAGGTAAAATGTAATCCATCAATATATTCTTTATTTACTAGTACTATTACCTAACAAGATTCAAGATCTTCAAACCATGCAGACAAATTTCAATTACACCACGTCTTTCTATAATTCAAGATATATAATAAACTTTTTATTTAAATACATTTCAAACTCGAATATAAAATATTTAAATTTTACATAATCAAATTAAATTCTCGTAAATACCCGATCAAACAATACCCATTACTGTCCCCATCACAGTTTGCATTGCAAGTTTTTACCCTGTTTCCTTCTTTCTTCATCTTGGTACCAAAACAAGTAAAATTCATTGCCATGCCCAAGGATAACCAGGCAATGCTTTATATATAATGATGGTCAGGTATGGTCCCCAAGTCATCTTGTGTAATTAAATCTCAAGCAAATTTAATTAATATTTCCCTTTCTCCATAAACCAGCATCCCTATCCCATGATTTATGTGGTACACCAAACCTTCACTAAGCTATATATATACGGTTATAAACTTCTTTGAGAAAATAAATGGACTCACTCCATTATTTAGCTTTACTAAACCTTCACAAAAAGTCAAATCTTGCTAATATAAAATTAATGTGCTAATATAATTACAAAATCTTCTTGTTCCTTATCTCTAATCCCTAATCTAAAGTACTATTATATACTCCTCTCAATTTTTTTATTTATTTTCTTAAAATGTCTCGAAACATCTTTTATTTTCATATTATAAATTTATTTTTTGTGATTTTTTATGTTAGAAAGTATTCAAGATCGATATTTCAAAAAATATCAAATTTTAATATAAAATATATTATATTTATCATATTTGTTTTAATTCCGTAAAAATAAAAAAAAAACATTTAGGGATTGTAATTAGAGAATTATGAACCCTACAAAGCAAATTCATTTTCAGAGGTTGAAAAGAAAAAAAGGCCCAAAAGTAACCGGGCATAGCAGGTAACAAACCGGTCATCTCTCAAATGAATTAAAGAAAAAGGCCAATCTTCACTTTTCTCTCTCTTCCACTCATTGGTTCTTTACTTCTCTCTCTAAATTATAGATATAGTAATGTTAGAGAGAGAAGTTCAGTTCTCATAGATCGAACCCAATTTTCATTTTTTTGCTCTTTGAGTCTCCGATCGAATTTTCTCGGTCACTTTCCCGCATTTTCTCGAGAGAAAGAAAGGGGAAGAAAGTATGGAATTGCCAGCAAATGTGTCAGCTTTTTTCTTAAGATAGTGACTGAAACGACACAGTTTCAAAAAAAAAAATCCAAAAATTTTTCTTTTTGAGGTAGCAGAAACTCTCTCTCTCTCTCTCTCTCTCTCTCGCGTTTTCCACAATGCAGAATGGAATCTCTGTATTTCGAGGCTTAATTTGAATGCTTTAAATGAATATACAACGTGATCCCACTTCCTTTTTTTTTTTTTGGTTTTTTGAACTTCAAAGTTTGAACCTTTAGCATCTGCTTCTTAAAAAGTGATTCGATTTTTGTTTAACTTTGGTTTGGGTATTCGTTTTTAGGGTTGTTGAGCTGATTGTTGAAGACTTTGAGGATAAAAGAGATGAGGGTTTTAAGGGTATTTCTGAGGTGGGTTTTGGATGGTAATGAGAGATAACTATCTGGGTTTTTGAGGATTTGAGTGAAGCTTAGAGTGGTAGAATTGTAAATTGAAGAGGTTTTGTGGGGAGATCTGTTTCGGGAGCTTTCAAGGGGATGGTTGATGAATGTGTGTACCGTTAAGTTCAAAATATCTTTACAGTTGTTGCTGTTAAAGTGTTTTTGAAGTGGAATTTATTAAGAACATGATGAATTTACTTGATTTTATTAGTGGGTTTTGATAATTTTGAGGGTTGGATAGGCAATGTTGAGGTTTTGAGTGAACTAAAGAGCTGTAAAGTGAAAACGTAGGACTGCTTTGAGGTTCAAAAGGATTAAAGCTGAGATCTCTTGAGAATTAGAGTTGATTTGAGAGATTTTATAATCTATGTCCGGTGCTCCAAGATTGAGGTCGATGAATGTGGCCGATTCTGAGGCAAGGCCCGTGCTGGGACCTGCAGGGAACAAGGCGGGTTCATTGAGTGCAAGAAAACCAGCTTCAAAGCCTTTGAGAAAGGTTGAAAAGTCTCCGGTTGAGGTCACTGTAGCAGAGGAGAAAAAAGCCTTTCCACCATCTACTGTCAATTCACTTTCTCCAAAAACGCATTCTGTTAGTGTTCCTTCAGTGCTACGCCGCCACGAGCAGTTATTACATTCTAATTTATCACTAAATGCTTCTTGTTCATCCGATGCTTCCACGGATTCATTTCACAGTCGAGCATCTACTGGTAGGTTAATTCGGTCAAATAGTGTAGGAAGTAGGAGGAAGCCATACGCATCAAAGCCGAGAAGCGTTGTTTCTGACGGTGGTTTGGATTCACCACCTGATGGTTCACATCAGAAGAAGAGATGTGCCTGGGTGACACCAAATACAGGTGCGTTGTCCTGTCCTCTAATTTCTCAGTGTTTGGTCATGATTGAGTATTAGGTATGTGAAGTTTTGTGTTAACATTTTCTTCATAAGACTGCTTTAAGTTTTAGTGTTAGCTGCAGAACCTTGCTTTAACTAGTTTACAATCTATTTCAAATCCTCCATCCCAACCCCTGCATATAACTTCTAAATGTCATAATGAAAAGAATTATTTGTGGTAGCTATGGCCATAGGCTTTAGGAATAGGATATCATTTTTGTGATTCTGCACTAAGAACAAAGAAATTCTTTTTATAATTTATGCCTTCAAGTTCTCCAATCCCAAACCTGCAGTATGAGGTTGTTGGATGAATATAGTCATAGTGCGCTAGGGAGGTTCAGCATCTACCCAAATGAACCAACTAGGTTGACATTCTCAAGTTTTTAACTTATGCTAGACTAAAATGGTGCTTTTTTCTTATTATTATTGCCAAACTTTACCGTATTTACGGAAACCAGATTTTCTGAGTCATATATACATTATTCTCCAAAGATTTATTGGTTTAGTACAACCAAAACATAATCATGTACAAGATTTGTCAAGTGAACTGAGGCAGTGAGACAAGTCATCAGGGTGAGTTTGCTTTATCTTGTATATGTTTCCAAAGTGAAATGGGTTTGGTCTGGTTCATTCAAGTGCAACTCCATATTACGCTGACCATTGATTGAAACCATTTTGTCAGCCCAAGACCAGAGTAGACCTAGTGGAGCTACTCTGAGTGAGAAGTTTGTTAGGTTAGTTGGTCCACACAATTTCCTAATCGATGAAAAGGAAATTACTTTAGCATGCTTCTAGGGCTAATGAATAAAGGCTGTAACTCGATACTGTTTTAGACTTTTATGATTTAAATCTAGCAATAGGTTAAATTGTCACTTCATCCACAATCCGTTTACTTGATATTTCTAAGGTTTGCACGGTTATCACCAAGTGCATTATATGGCAGTAATGGCATGAATGCAAGTTACTTACACGCTCAGAATTTCAGGCGTTATACTCAAAGTGAAAGAATGTCTATCACACTATTTCAATCTATTAGGGATTACATCTTCAAGTCATTCCTAACTTTTGGAGGGAATTTTATTCCATTTAATAAAGGAAGGAATTTCACTGTGGTTGCCTGGATGCTGTGAAGGCATTTCATGCTTTCTACTGACTTGTTTTTGTTTGTTGGGATCAGATCCAAATTATGTTGCTTTCCATGATGAAGAGTGGGGAGTTCCTGTACATGACGACAGGTACGTGTTCTCAATATTGCCTTCATCTGGTTACTGATTAAATGGGCTGCCTCTTTGATTAAAGGAATTTCATCTGATGAGTAGTTTGCATGATATTATTGTCTGCATGCAGGAAATTGTTTGAGATGCTTGTGCTTTCGGGTGCATTGTCTGAACTTACATGGCCTGGTATACTAAGCAAAAGGCACATATTTAGGTATTGTTCCCACAGAAGTTCTGTCTTACTTCCACGGAATAAGCAGACTCATTTCTGAAGTATATTTATTATCCTTTCTTTACAATTATCTTTTATGCAGGGAAGTTTTTGTGGATTTTGATCCTGTTGCTGTATCAAAATTGAATGAGAAGAAGTTAGTAGCACCTGGTAGCATCGCAAGTTCCTTGTTGTCAGAACTAAAGCTGCGAGCTATCATTGAGAATGCACGCCAAATATCTAAGGTAGATTCTCATTCTTCTTTCACCTTTTTTTTTTAACCTTGGTTGGCATGAGAAGTCTCATTCATGTGCTCCTTAAATCTCTTGTAAGCAGCATACACTAATAACAGTCTGTATACTCGATGGAATATAGCAAAGTCTGGTCTACTGAAGTTGTTTATGTGGTGGAAGATATAGTTTGATATTGTCGTGCAAGATGATAGCAGGCTTCTGGCCATCTTCTGTACTACTGAGCTTATTTTACACGCATGTCCTGATGCAGAATTCATTGAACTGATTGTTACACCCAACTTTAGGGACCACTTACATTGTTCTCTCTAGTTTTTGCAAGTAATTAGACAAATATAAAAGGTGCTTAGTAATCACTTATTTGAGCAGGTTAGGTGAAAAGTAGCTAAATAGTGGTCCTAAACCTTCCAGGCATATGTTTGAATCATATGAGACAAACCACAAGACTACAATATACAATTTGATCCTATACAGTTATTTTATTTTGTGAGTAAGGGCACTTAATTATTCCTATCCACTAGATGCCAGCTTGCTTAGTCGGTAAATCCCAAGTCATTCATATGATTTAATTACTTTTCATCATTAACCACTAGCCCTTGCTATTGAAGTAAGTACCATAATTGCACTCTCCATAGTGTCTATGATTATCATTGCAACTAACTTTTTGCAGGTTTTGATGATGCCAGGTTATAGATGAATTCGGGTCATTCGACGAATATATTTGGAGTTTTGTGAATCACAAGCCTATAGTTAGCAGATTCAGGTATCCTCGCCAGGTTCCAGTTAAAACTCCAAAAGCAGATGTCATAAGCAAAGATCTGGTAAGAAGGGGCTTTCGGAGTGTGGGGCCCACAGTCATCTACTCGTTCATGCAGGTAGCGGGAATAACCAACGACCATCTCACGAGTTGTTTCAGATTCCAGGAATGCATAACAGCAGCAGAAGGAAAAGATGAAAATGGTATCAAAGATATGCCTGAAGAGAGAAAAACCGATAACGTGATGGAATCAAAGTTATCCATAGCTATCGACGAATTGAGCTTCTCATCAGAATGATGTTGGATTGGTGGCAGATGGCGCTCCAGGTTCGATCATCAGTTTTACCACATTGACTTGTAATGAAGGTGGTCTTTGTGTATAAAATTTCCATGAAAACCTATGCATCATGAATTTTTCTAGATTGTAGATTTCTAAAAAGTAAAATTAAAAATTAACTGGTGAATGTGCTGTTGATGGGGCCTTTCTGTCGTGGAAGTCGTAAAAGTTATGATGTACAAGTTTTTTTGTATAGTCGAAAAGGTTGGTAATCAGAAATCATCTTTTTATATACTAGACACCGGCATCAGGAGCAGCAGGCTGCAGGAAACCAGATTTTGCCACCGGATCTGTCGCCATCAGATTCTTGACCACACGGTTAATAGGTGGGGGAGGGGGCTGGTTTGAGGGTGGATGCTAAACCCTGTAAGTTGCTGGACAGCTAAAACTTTCACTGGCAAGTCCATTTGTTTGCTTTAAATGGATGGCAATAAAGGGGTTGGGGGCAAAATGTTTGTGTGTCCTTAAGGACAGGGGGAGGACTCCATCTTACAAGACATGATGCTTGTGCCGTTGGCCCCAATATTTACCAATGATGTAGGGTACCTCTGTTTCCTCCTTTTATTGAGATAATAATGGCTTTGATGGATGCTTTGTCTGACAAAAAACAAAAAGCCTTGGACAACTTCCATGCTTTGTCCTTCTAAGCTTTGCATTAGATCCGGACAGTAACCGGTAGAATGCTTTCTTGCAAAATTTAAGTCTCCCCAGTTAATTTAACAGTCAAACTCCGCACCTAATCATATCTTCCGTCCAAGTCAACTGGCCAAAGCCAGCCAGCGTTAGGCGTCGTGCCTTGACCCAAATTGAGATTCTGATAAAAATGTCAGACCTAATGAATTCCTTCTGACTTGTGAATGGAAAGTAGCAAATCCTTTGAAGCAAATTTTGATTTGGGAATCTTCATCTTGTCAAACAGAACAAATCAGGCAAAGCAAAGTTTTTTGATTTTCGACAATAAAAAGGAATAAACTTGAAACTTTGAAGCAACTCTTTATGGGGTAAATCAGATTCCTAGGGAGATTTTTAACATTGGTCAATAACCTTTAATAGGAATAGAATAGGGGGGCAAATAAACATATCAATTCCTCATCTCATCAAAAAGAGACAAACTAAGATTTGGTCAATGCCACCACCTCCAAAGAAAAGAATCAGTGACCACAAAAAGGCCGACAGAAAGTTGTTCGGTGTATTATTTATAACTAAAATCAAATGTGCCTAAACAATCCTGCTTTGAATGTATATAGCCCACAGCACTAGTTTTATAGGAAAGGTTAAGGCTCTAGAAACCTTGAATCAACAGCGTCTGACTTGCTAGCCACTAATAATCTCTTAAATGCAGTCAAAAGAAGAAAGAAGAAGAGCAGTTGATTTATAGCATAAAAAATGGCCAACAGCATCCAGCAAGATTAGTCTATGATCAACCATAGATAAAAAACTGCCCTGTGAACTGGGTGTTACTTAAATGCTGTTGCCCAACAAACATGCATAGCTGCCCTGTTAAATTCCAACTCACGTCACAAAAAATATAAAAGAGAAATTGGAACATGGTTCCAACGTAGATCACAAGAAAAGGGTTGCCAAGCAAATCTATATTGTTCCACTACTATTACCTTGTTCCAAACAGATTGAGAGGGTATGCAACAGAAAAATATACAGCCTCACTGGAAACTAGAGCAATAACAAGGAAACAACTACAAATAAGACAAGGAAAAATCAAACCTGACCATTCGATAATTTATATGGAGACATGCCTGATGGTAACAACATAAAATGCCCATTAAGTTCAGCATGGCTTGATTTCAAATCCAATACTCAGAAGCGTTCGAGCTGATTCCATTGCCTTCTCACCTCCAAGGTCTAGGGCCTCACCAGTCAATTCACCTTCTGTACCCACTGACCACTGGGTTGATGTTACTTGGTTTTGCACTCCATCAGTTTTTTTAAATTGTAAGTTGTTCATGGAAGCAGGAGCAGCAGCAGCAACAAGAGGAGCACTTGGTGGGCCATGTCGCTTCTTTGGTACAGGCATGTCATGATCATGAACACCTTTATATGTTATAATAACAGCATTTGTATTATCTACAGCAGTCTCAATATGCTTACGAACAGGACACCCAGCAGAAGTGCATCTATAGTAGTTCCTGGAAATACATCCATTCAATCAAAAGATCAGAATAAAACCAACAGAAAGCATATGCCTTGAATTAAATGGGAACATAACAACTGAGTCAAAGAATGAACTTGAAAGGCCACCAAATTGGTCATCCTGAGGGAGAAAAAGAAAGGAAAAAGAACATCTGCCTCAGAGAGTGTTTTTACATTGGTTCAGGAGAGATGTATAGATGGGTATGTCTACATTGTAAAACAAATAGACCTATATGGCTTTGCAAAGCACAGTTAAAGGGCTACAAGCACTGAGACCAAAAGCAATGTCAAAGAATCAAAGATCACTGAAACATTTGCGTATTAATGCATTGGCATCAAACTCCATTGTACAGATGAATGGTTTTTTCAATATTTCAATAAACCAAAGATAATGTAATAAACCTTGAGGGCATAAAAGAAGCAAACAACCATAACATAGAATTACAATGACAACAAGTAGACAAAGTAGCCACATGCTAAAGCAGTCATATACATTGAGTAATGGTTTAAAGGGATAAAATCATAAAACCTTTAACAAAAAATACTGAGAAGTGAACAGCCACCTGGGATTTGGATTTCCTTTCACCATTTTCTGTCCGTATTTCCGCCATCTGTATCCATCACCTGAGATCCCTACATCACCAGCTGCATGCACTACAAATTTAGGTTTTTTCCCAGATTTTAAAACAGAACCAGAACAAACTGCATTGCCTTTCTTCATCCTGATTATCAAAAACAATGAGAAACTATTAAAACCAGATTCCCAGACAGGTTTTTCCATTACACGCACACATACATATGCATGCATGTATGATGGAAAAAAACAAAGGCAAAGAGAAATTCACAAAAAAACTTGCCTTCTTTTTGGCTCTGGTTCACTCAAATGCTCTTCCTTCACTTGCACATCACCGTTCCCATCCGAGCCACTTGAACACTGTCGTTTTCTTTCAGGATTTACAGTTGTTTCCTGAACAGAATCTTTAGAAGATGTTGACAGATCAGAATCATTAGGTATTCTGATGGGCTGTTCTGTAACAATATTCCGAGAAACAGGCACAGCAGATGATACGACCTTACTTTCTCTTGTAAAGTTATGTTTCCGTGGTGGTTCATGACTATGCATGCCTTTGTTAACAATCTCTATTACATGGCCTGTGTGATCAGAGCATTCTATCTTTTTGGCCCGACAATCAGAAAATGTGCATTTGTAATAGCTTCGAGAACCTTTAGGACTCTTCACTTGCTTCTGACCATATTTCCGCCAATTGTAACCATCAGACACTGGTGTCTTCACAATGGGAACAACAGATACCGTTTTAAGATTAGAAGATGTTTGCCGGTTTGCTTCTGGCACAGATGCACCATTAACCTTCTGATCTGAAAGGCATTCTTCTGGTAGAGTTGGAGTGGGCGCAGATAATATACCTTGTGCAACAGAAGTTGGTGACGATTGTGGCAAAGAAGTTGGAGAAACAGATAACTGGGGCTGATTTTGTGTCTGAGATTCAGCACCCTGTACCACCAAACTAGGCAAAACTTCTTGCTGGGATACCTTAACTTGCTCCTAAGAAAATTAAACAAGGAAGAACTCCATAGAAAGAACAGCACAATCACAGAGAAATTTAACTATACATATGTCCATTTCTCATTTCTGTTATATTTATCACTTCATTTTCTTCAGAAGAAACTGAATTGGTAAGACATGCAGGACCCAGAAAAATCGATGGCCACATATAGGATGATTATTTTCTTTGCAATTGTTTTGATGAACTCATTCAATGCTCTAACTTGAAAGAAAACATATATCATCATTAAAATAGTAAAAGTCAACAACACTGCAAGCTATAACTGGTAGAGCTTTTAATAGGATGATTAAAATGTTTGTAGGTATGGTTTCACCATCCTTTAGCCGATGTATTTGCCATTGAAGTTGATATAGGATTTTTTATCATAGCCTACCCTTTTATATGAAAAATAAATCAGACCCTTGAGGTCATGCACAATAACCCATAAATTTGCAATACTTTTTCATTAATATTGTCACTAAGAGATTAGGTCTCAATTGGCTTCTAAACAAGGGAGTTTCTAATAACAAAAGAGCATACTGAATTTGAGGTGTTTGTGTGTGTGGATGCACACACACACACATGGTGGGAAATTTAACTTGTGAATTCTGAGGACCATAATTTGTTCGTTAACCACAAGAGCAAGGGCCTCATTGGCTACTTATGCAACACTAAAGGCCTGTTTGCATATATGGCTCCAGTGCAGTAGGATGGGGCTCCCACCGTTTTGCCCCAGACATCGAAATGGGCTCTCAGATAATCAATAACATATTATAAGAAATTTACTCCTTAATTAAGAGTCATTTCATGAACCTCCCACATCCTTAAAAGAAAAAGCACTACCGCACATGATGGCGCGGGTAAAGTGGGAGAAGAGAAGCATTCTATATGTCACTCGGCATATTTAGTTAAGGTGCAAAGTATTCAATAACATAATTTCAGGGCACAATAGCATGAAAAGAAAAACTTTTAAGGCAACAAAGTCATCAATCCATACGCTATAAATGAAATCTAATTTCACTTTCCTTGTAAAGAACCGAAACACCCTACAAACACTGTTCCAAAATTGCTACGATGTTCAATACCTATAATGAACGAAACTAAGCGTAGAGTAACACAAAAAAAAGAGTGGAGTTCAAGCAAACAGATCAAAATAAGAACAATAAAACACCATAATCGCAAATTTTCAAAATTAAAAAAAAAATAGAAATGATAGCATTAACATGATTATAGTAACTAAAAAACTAGAGTCCTGACCTTAAATTCAGCTCCTTCCTTCGATTCCGAAGAAGAATTCACCTGCAAACCTGAGAGATCACCGCATACTCATTTCAAAACAATTCCACCATGAAAAAACACTCTTTCTTTTAAATAAACCGAAATTCTTCCATAAAACACTCACAAAAATAAAAAAAGCTTACCTTCACAACGATCATCATTCGTTAGGGTTTGCGAGTCTCTCAACTCGGCATCACTTGACGGCGCCACTCCAGCACCTTGTGACTCACTCGCTCGACTCACTCCTTCTTCTTCTTCCTCTTCCTCCTGCAACTCATCGTCCTCTTCCTCCTCCTCCTCCTCCTCTTCACCTTCTAAATCGTCGTTTTGCTGTTCCTCCTGTCGTTTCGCCTGCTGCGCTTGGCTTTCTGTCTCAGCCATGCCTGATTTCTCCTCAGAGAACGAAAGAGAGTAAAGTAAGCAAACAGTTCTCCTGCTTCCCTTTGTTTTTTAAGTCCGACACTGTACTTTATTTTTTTTTCAGGCCGGGAAAAGCAGTACGTGTCGTTTTATTAACAATTACAAGGCGAAACGGTATCGGAATAGATTAGGCATAGGAGAGAGAAAGAGAGAAAGGGTTACTTTAAAGGAAAGAGAGAGAGAGAGAGAGAGAGAGAGGGTATATGTGTCTTTGACTTGAATTGACTCCTCCTCCTTTCCCAGGTGGTTTTTCTGTGTAACGAAAACGCCGTCGATTTCTCCGTTACTCTCGCTGCGCGGATCACCGTCGATTTTGTTGACTTGACGCTTTCTTTTCATTTACGCCGTTTTGCTGGGTTCTTGTTTTCTTTTTTGCGTAGACTGTTGACCCAGACATAAGTGGCCCATTCTTTTCTTTTTTAATTTTTTTTGCAATTTTTTCTAATTTGGATTCTTATTCCCAACATAAAAATTTAATGTGTCATAAGATTGGGGCCGAGTATCGTTCTACGTGAAATTTCTGAATGACAAACAAAAAAACAAATGATTACAAATTTAAAATTTGACATGCTTTTCTTTTGATATAATATTTAAAAAAATTTTAAATTATTTTTAAAATTATAACCTAAATTATTATTTTTTTATTATATTCAATTGAAATCATATATTTTATTTTAATTCAAATAGATCTTTACGGCATAACAGTTAAATCAAAACATAATTTATCATTTTATATCACTTAATTTTGAGGTGATATATTCATAAATCATAATGAATTACGATATGACATATTATAGTATATCATAATAGTGTTTTGATTAAATAATTAATTATTAATTATAAAAATTTATTTATTTTAAAATAAAAATATAAAAATTTAATTAAACGCAATAAATGAATAAGTTCTTAACATTCAAAATGCATCAAAGTAATAATAATTTCAAACCCTTTTTGTCTTTTTCTTCTTCTTTTTTTCACAACAAAATCACAAAATTCTTTATGTTTTTTCATGTAAAAAAATCACAAAAAATAATTTTCAAAATATAAAAATTAAAAATATTTAGTGTTGGGATGTCTTTTATTTTAAAGTACAATGTTGATGGATCCGAAACCCCAAGATCTTGAGCAAAATATGGTGTCCCATTGATTTTGATTTAGGGTTTTGGCCTTTTGCTAACCAAATTGTAACTGTTTTTTTTTTTTTGATAGATTGTTACATTTTCAGTCAGAAAATGTGCCATAAAAACTAGTACAAAATGAATGTCAAGAAATGATGTCTCATTCCTCCTTTAAAATACTACTTGTATTTTATTATATTATTAGAAAAATTACTGTTGATTAGTCTTTTTTTAACGATCCAATATATCATTAAGATATATTTATTCAGACTATAAAATTAATGCTTTCGATGATTGATCTATGGTCAATAATAAGCAGCTCAACTAGGGATGAGCTCTTATAAAAGCTATTTGAAACCGATTGAATTATAATGAAAAAATTAAAATAACCAAAATTAAATTGTTTTAATAAATTCAATCGGTTTATTTTGACTTGAATTAAGAATAATTTAAAAATATAAATAATATTTTATTAATGATGAATTTTTTTATTGGTTGAATTGTTGATTGAAATTGTTGAATCGATTGTTATTTTTAATTGATTAGGATTGAAATTGAAAAAACTAAATTGAATTAAATCGATTTCAATCCATTTTTCCAATTTAAACCAATTAATACTTACCATGAAACTCAACAATAACGAAAAACCCATAGAGAGTATTTAAAAAAAAATCCATGTAAGATTATACACAACAATTAAAAATATTTCTCATTTAAAAAAAATAAATAAATAAATTCTTTTGTTTTATTGTTGTCGGTGATGTGAAATTTCATAGATCACTTTTATACTTAAAAAAGTATTATTAATTTTCATTAAGCCGCTTTCTTGATAGGGTTGCCCATCTTTGACACGTGCGGGAATCTTTCTGGAATTTTAGTAAAAGAGAATCAAAATTTAGGAATAAGATTCCCTTCTTCACTCTATTTTCTTATTTATTAATTAATAGGCAGTTAATTGTAAGGGGAGAGAAGAATATTCATCCGAGTCCAATATGAGAAAATGCTTAGGCCCAATTCTTGATAAGCCAGAAGCCCAAAACAGGATTGTTTCTATTTGTTCAATTCGAGATATTAATATTAAATAAATAAAAAACAATAATGGACTCCGTTTTATTTTATCTCTGACTGATATGAAATTCCATAAAATCACCGGTCATTTCAAAGTTGCTTCAACATTTTCTTTGTTCTGACCAAAGCATGATGTTAGCCAAGAAAAACTTGCCATTGGTTCGCAATCCATCTGTTGGTATGGAGAAGAAATGGACAGTTGAATGCCAGTCAAATGACGTGTTTGACTACCATGGCATAGGGGAGAGGACCAAGGCAGTGGAATGGAAAGTTGAAACTGGTGGAAGCTAATAGGGACATGGGATGTTTTGGGGGTTAAGCATTGCTGAACGAGATTACTAGGGTGCATTTAGAACAATTAAGAAGATTGTGAATTGAATCTGAACATTTGATTCAATAATTAAAATATAAATTTTTTAAAAAAGAAATTTGAGTTGATGGGTCAATTTTGTTTCCAAAGAGACTTAAGCAAGGATGAATTCCCAAAGATATCAAGACAAAGTTAAGCATTCAACAATGTCCCAATGATCTTAGAGTATTGAAAATGTACATTCTATTCTAGACAGTTAATTACCACTTACCCGCTTCAAGCTTTCTACTTTCCACAAGAATTGGAAGAGTGATTGTCTTGTCGGCATCGAGATGGCCTGAGATTTGCTTACCAGAAATGGTCTCCTATTCCAGGCCGGACAAAGGAAGGTGCCATGGAAATATGACACACAGCATTGATTTTTTTGGCTCATATATTATTCTAGGGTTGGGACCTTTCTAATTTAAAAATTGGGGTGCACCCTTGGCCTTGTGTCATTGCTCGGCGCTCGACTACATTTTGTCCACAGCTTTGCAGCCATACATAAATAATCAACTAATAAATGATTAAACAAAAATGGTGGAAAAATATGAAATGTTAATATATTGATTAAAATTGGACATTTCATTCACATGGAGACCAGATTTCCACAAACAAATGGTCTATGAAGGAAAGACTTTCGGAACCTATTAGAACTGTGTCAACTCTTACTTTCATTCACAAATGCAAGAACAGCTACTCGAGGAAGGTTCGTTCTTTGTTCTTCTCACATTCCCTGTTTTTGTTCAGTATAATTCTTGTGGGTTTTGGACCTTTGGGTCTGGGTCGATAAAGTTCTTCATGTTTTTGAGTTCTAAGTAGGTATTGGGTGTTTCAAATAACTGTGTTTTTCTCTGTTTTTCTTTTTGTGAAGGTTTTGGTTGTTGGATTGTTTGTTGTTTTAATCTGTCTTGGCTGTCTAAGCTTTAGAACCACAGAGGAACAACTTGAATTTCCTTGTCTTTTTAATTCTATGTTTCTTGGTTCATGTTAGGGGATAGGATGGACGAGGAGGTCTCATCAAGAAGTTCTTTTTCACCGTTAGAATGGGTTTCCAAGTTTCAGACCATGGCTCGGGAAGCATACAAAAGCAAGCCAATTTCACATTGGGTTCTTCTGTTTCTAAGCAGTTTGGGAATGCTTGTGGCTTTTCCTGCTTCAAGCCTTCTATCTCGAGTCTATTATGCTAATGGGGGAACCAGCAAGTGGATCATTTCATGGGTAGCAGTTGCTGGGTGGCCAATACCTGCTTTGATCTTATTCCCAACATACCTCTTTTTAAATGCTTCTCCTTCTCCTCTCAACTTATACCTCTTCCTTTCCTATGTTTTTCTGGGGTTCTTAAGTGCTGCTGATAATCTCATGTATGCATATGCCTATGCCTATCTCCCAGCATCAACTGCATCTCTGCTGGCAGCATCATCCCTAGTGTTCTCTGCACTGTTTGGTTTTCTGATTGTGAAGAACAAACTGAATGCTTCAATGATAAATGCTATTGTGATAATAACTGCTGCCATGGCCTTAATTGCATTGGATTCAGATTCTGACAGATATGCCAGTGTCAGTAACAGCCAATATATTTGGGGTTTTGTCTGGGATATCTTGGCATCAGCACTACATGGCCTTATCTTTGCTCTTTCAGAGTTGATATTTGTCAAGTTCTTAGGTAGAAGGTCCTTCCATGTTGTTTTGGAGCAACAAGTCATGGTTTCTTTCTTGGCCTTTGTGTTTACTACTATAGGAGTCATAGTGAACAAGGATTTTCAAGGAATGGTATCTGAGGCTAAAACTTTTAAGGGCGGGGAAACTGCATACAAACAGGTTCTCATTTGGGGGACACTCACTTTTCAGCTGGGTGTGTTAGGAGGCACTGCTGTGCTTTATTTGGCTTCCACTGTCATGGCTGGTGTTCTTAATGCAGTTAGGGTACCACTCACAAGCATTGCAGCTGTCATCCTGTTACATGACCCGATGAGCGGCTTCAAGATCCTTTCTCTGGTCATAACCTTCTGGGGATTTGCATCCTACATCTATGGCACTGCCCCAGGGACAAAGTTATCCTAATTATAAGTTTCTGTTGAATACGTTGTTGTATAATGGCTGCTAGCATCTACCTTGTGACATATAAAAAGATGCATAGGTTTGATTGTATGGCAGGCTCAAAGAGATGTTAAATTTATCAATTTAAAAAGGAGGATTTGCAGATATTTCAGTAATCTCGGATTACAACAGATCTTGTTTAAGTTGCCTCAGTTGTGCAAGATTTTTACTTTGGTTTTGTTCTGGATTAGATTATTTTAGAATAGGTTATGACAAGGAAATGCATACTGACAATCTGACATTGAAATTGTAAAGAGCTTTTAGTTATTAATTACTATCAAAGAGAGATGACTTTGTGCTACTACTTTTGCATAAAGGGATTGATTTCATGACTTTGGGTTTCTGTTTCTGGGTTTGCCAGATCAATACATCCATAATTCTACTAAATTACAGTCGATTTTTGTCATGTTGAAGGAAACATGAGATCTCAAAGGCCTGAAATCGATGCTAAAACTGAACCAAGCATTAATGAATATGACATAGAAATAGGGGCTATATATAAATTCCAACCTGCTGTTGATACAAGTTCCCTTCATCCAGGGATCAGCAGTTCCTCCACAAACTTGAAGATTACAATGTTAAAATACCATCTGAATAAGGGTTTCTTGCATACATGCATAAATACGTAAAACTCTGTGTCAGCAAATAAAGCTATAGCAGCATATATTCAATTTTTAGGACCAATGTCCTTAAGAGCACAGATCTGCTCCTCTCCCATTGCAGACATGACTGTAACCACAAGGTCCTTTCCTTCAGCAAACCCATCCTTGATCTGCAAGCAGGAAGGAATGAACAAAAAATTTAATCACTTGATCAAAATGTGGGTTATAGATATGAAAATGACTGCAGAAACTTAATCAAAATATCCTTTGTGGTATACCTGGCTAAGCAGATTTTCGTCGGTGGGAAGCCTCAGGTCATCCTTGGTGTTTCCGTTTTCAGTTAAGAGACTCACCTACAGGACATTTCTGATAGTTAGGCAACATTTGATTCACAGTTATGAACATATGCACAAAAGACAACTTACAAAACCATCTTCAGAGATATCAATCAGCTGATAGTCAGTACGATTAACATGGGGAACCTGTGGCAGACGATAGAACACGAGTAAATTAGCTGCTTATGCAGAAGAAAGAAGTGTATTGGGAGGGGGGAAAAAGGAAGACAGTTGAGGGTTATAAGGCAAACATCAAAACTTAAGAATAACATACATCACAGTTGTGGGATGAAGGAACAATATCTTCAAGTTTCTTCCCATTAAAGATATCAATGCCCACAAAGTGGCACTTTGCATGCCCATGTTTGCCTGTCTTCGAAGTTGAAACTTCTACAACCTGTTTTAGTTTGGGGAAAAAGTGCAAAACCAACAGATTACAGATTCTGAAGACAGCAAAAGTGAATTACTCATACAAAGACAAAGAAAGGAGAGCCTTTTGCTATCAGAATGAAGTGCAGATATCATTGTACTATGTGAATGTTTGTTCAACAAAAGGAATTATTCTGGGAATTAATGCCATAGAGATATGCTGGCAAAAAAGTGTAAACTAAGCTGTCTACACATCAATCCGCACAGAAGTACTTCAAAAGCCTAATTTAATTTGATAACCATGATTTTGTCTGCTCCAGTCTAAAAGATCTTTGAATAACGATAATGAGTATACTCTCCCCACAGAGTAGCAAGCATCAATCAACCATTTTCTAAGTATTCAAATTAAGCCAACACAGTAATTCTAAGAAAGTACAAGGCAAATCAAATACCATGAAATTAAAAACAAGAAAACAAGGAGTACCCATTAAGCAGATGCTTAATCAATCATCAACAGAAAGAGAAAATAACCATGGATGATCGAAAAAGAAACAGAAATCCAGAAACAAGGTTGATGACAAAGGAGAACGGGGTTTAGATCATGACCTTGCAAGGACGGTTTTTGGTGACGATATAACCATTCTTGCGGATGGTACCAGCTTGCTGAGGGAAGGTCTTTGAGGCTCCAGCGTCCGCCTTCGAGTCAAAGTGATGTTCCTCGTCCGACATCTCACTCTCTCTCTCTCTCTCTATCTCTCTCTGCTTCACGTAGAGAAAGACTAGCAGAGGTCACTGGCCCCTTTATTTTTTCATTTTGACGAGTTGGCAAAGCAAAGGAGAGGGGCCTCGTTTCTCTTAACCATGGTTAAACCAAAGAATCTGTCCTGGCCGTAGGATTACTTTAGCCTTTAGTTTATCTCATAGAAATCCAGATTCTTACTTGTTGACTTTTTTTGCTTATTCGAACTATTCCTTTATTCTACTCCTTTTTCCCCTGGGATCAATGAACTGGCCTGTGATTCTCCTCAACACCCAATTTTAGTGGTTCCTGTCTTCTGTTGCAAACTTGTTTTTTTCTTTGATGTCTTGGGGGATAGTTATGTTGTAAAGATGTTCATTGAGAGGATCTGATGCTGAGAGCAGGTATAGGTTGTAAGGGTCCATGGGATTTTACATTTATTCTTGGAATATGGCCATTATTCTTGCTCTGCATCACAGAAGGCAATGCTAATGCTAATGCTACCGTCCACTTGTAATCCACAGCTGCAAAAAAGAGAATGAATATATTCAAACCATTTTAATCTTTTTTGGGGTCAATAAAGTCAAGCTATCGATTCATTTTTATCATATGCTATCATATCAGCAACACAAATATATGAGAATGTAGCAAACTTTTTTCTCTTCTTTAGCCCCTTTAGTAAAGAGAACATTATAGCCACAGTGGCGCTATGAAGATGAAATTGGGAAAAGGACAAAGCTAGGCTGGTTTTAACAAGTCGACTAACCATCCTGGAGGATATACGGGGATAAAGATATTACAGGAAAAGGAAGCGAAGGGGAGAATCACCATGTCTGTGAAAGTGAGAGCCTGAACGGGTTGTCAGGATGTGAAAAAAAGTTCCCATTAAAACTCTTCTGTGAGCAACTAAAACTATCATAAGCTGCCGTGGAGTGAGGCTGCTAGCTAAGGAATAACAGTTGTGGAAAAAGCTGCAGCCATTTTTAGCCCGCAAAGGATAACATTCTTTTCCAAGCAAAGATATGAGCAGCCTGTTGCAAGAATCACTGTGCTGAGGAAAGAAATAGGCATCCCTTCTGTTCTGCAAGTACATTGTCAAGTTTATATGCAACGGAATACACAGCATATTCTTGGGTTTAAAGTTATTTCTGAAAGGGTATAGACATGGGAAAGCTGTTGGTAAGAGAAGGATATCACTCATCCCTTCACTTTCATGGCTTTATAGTTTTGAGTGTCATCAGAAAATTTAGGGAACAACTATCGGGTCTGTGGCTGCTAGGAAACAAACCGTGAATAAATTTTGCCCAGGGAAGCCCAAGAGATACATTAAAGGAAACAACACTAGTAGTTCATGCCAAACTTTTGATGAACTTTTTATTCCTGGACCACTTCTTAAATTCCTCTACTCTATTTCCCTAATTCAATACAAACTTAGAGATATGAGACCAATAAAAATAAGCCCCACTGGGAATTTGTACCCTCATCTGTTCGAAACAGTATCAAATCTACTCTGCCCCCTGGACCACCTTCTTCTTGAGAAGGTTGGCATACTTCACCCCATGCCAACCCCATAGATATTATTTTCCTTTTACCACTGTAAATTCACGGATTTGCAAAGGTCAAGGGATAGCTGAAAAGGCCAAGTTTTGAGTCATGGAAACTGGGAATTTGCTCCCTCCAATGGGAGATACTGCCAGGCAAGATTAGTTTCCTAATCTGACAAGGAAACAGCTGAAGTACGAGAATCAAACTAAAATAGCTTTGTATTTCAAAAGGTGAATGACAGTCATTCTTGAAAATGTGTTAAACTCAAACATTGCAGGATAGAATAGTCTAAAGATGTAGTTGCAGTCTCAGTGATTGTTATTTCAGGTAATAATAAGAGTTTGGGAACAAGCAGAAACCTTTCGGCACACATGATCTACTGATCATGATGAATTTTTGTTGATAATCATTACACCCACCAAGTGATGCATAAATTTTGGAGTCAAAACCATCTATTTCAACAGATTTAAATGATCATATACCAATTTCTTTATGATGCTAGGACTCCCAAGCGGGTGTGGAAATTCTGCAGGCAAAATGGAAAGGCAGCTTTTTCTACACCAACCCATGATGTCAAAGCTCAAAACTATGCTTATTCTGTTCCTTATGAAGGGTAAGTTTCTAACACATGGCAAAAGTGCATTGGCAGAAACTTGCTATCTCCAGTTCTCCACTTTGGGTGGATACTTGCTGAATTTTATAACAATGCAGCCTTTTCTGAATCCTGATTTCTACTTTTTAACGTCTATACTGCCAGTGTAAGTAATGGTTTTTCCTGGAAAAACAGGAGTGGTTTCCTTTTCCATCCTTCACATGCTGAAAGTCAAAGTCATAAAGGTGCTCCTCAACCAAACCAACTAAGCTACCTATTTTGAAAATGCTCTAGCATATGACACTGGGATGTTAATATAAAGAGCAAAACATGGTCCATGATCGTATCTAGTGTGGTAGGAAACTCTCAAGCATGGGAAAATGTTCATGAGCTGGCATCTGATCTTTAAATTTTTAGCTGTTCAGGCGTACATGTCTTATAAATTGTGGTAGGAACCTCTCTCCATCATTGCCATCTTTGTTTTGCAATGTATAACAGATATTTTAGTCCTTAATATGACTATATGAGCAATAAATTTTCTAATGAAGGATTTATTTATAAGAACCAGTTTGAATTTTGACAAGCACAAGTCACGATTTCTTTGCTTCATGTAGCCGCACACCATTTCTTCATTAATGGTTGAAGCAGTGGTCCACGACCAACTATTAACTCTTGAGGTGCTCCCAACTACCTCCAGATCCACACCAGATTAAAATAACTGCAGAAGAAAAATATCCTCAGAAGAATGCATGTAGATGCTGTAACATACAGGGTTTGCTTATCATACAAGGCATAAGCATCTGTCTCTAGGGAGACCACAAGCAGAGCTGCCTGAGCAAAGCATTCAAAGCTTCGCAATTGGAGGAACAAAGAAACATAAGTCAAGACTCCATTACTTTACTGGTCTAATAACACAGGTTTCAGATTGATTTTATTTGTATAAATGATAAAAGCAATAAGAGTGCTATCGAGGATAAGAAAAACTTGAAAGCCGAATTCTATCTTCAAGTTTCAAGGATCCAACTCGTGTATATAACATTGTAGATTAAACTATGATGCAGACAATGGACAGGTGAATAGAAAGCTATCAACAGAGTCCAAGACATAACGATTACTGTACATCCCCTCCCGTGGTGGCATAAGGAAAAACTCATGGTCAAAAAAGAACAAATTTAGTGAAAAAGAAACGAGGACAACTTATATTCATTGGTTTTCATTGAGAAGCTCTTGGTTCGATATCTTTGAGAAGGCCAACAATCTGTTGCATACTTGGCCGCTTGGTAGGAAGATCAGCTGTGCACAGATATCCAATCTTGAGGGCCTCCTCCATTTGGTAATCTGGCCCTGTATCACGAATTTTAGGATCAATAGCTCTTGATCCTTGGTTCCTTCTCACCAATCCTCTAATCCAACTCACTAAATTTGCTTCTTGCTCCTCTGTATAATCATCTCCAATTGGCTTTTTCCCGGTGATTAGCTCAAACAAAACAACACCAAAGCAATATACATCAGATTTTGGTGTTTGGGCATCACATTCAGGCTGAGAAAACTCTGGTGGCACATATCCAGGTAATCCACGGGCAATTTCATCCTCAAGACCAGTTCCAAAAATCTTGGCCAATCCAAAATCAGATAGTCTTGGCTCCAAATTTAAGTCAAGATAAACACTACTAGCTTTAACATCTCTGTGAATTATTGGAGGTGAGCAGCCATGATGAAGAAATGCCAAAGCTCGTGCAGTGCCAAGGGCTATTTTGTGTCGAAATGCCCAGGTTGTCAATAACCCTTCAGAGCCCACATTTTGTATCCCACCGTTGTCTTCTTCCCAGGTATCTGTGCTCCAGTCTTCTATAGCCTGAACACCAAGTGGCAAGTCATGTAGCAAATTCTGCAAGTTCCCGTTCTCCATGTAATCATAAATAGCAATCCTTTGATCCCCAGCCAAGCAATATCCGGTTAATGGAACAAGATTGGGGTGCTTGATTCGACCAAGATACTGGAGCTCTCTTGCAGCTTCTTGGTCTGTCAACGTTGATCCATGAACCAAAACTTTAACAGCTACATGAATTCCACCAGGAAGAAATCCTCTATAAACTGGCCCAAATTTTCCTTCCGCTAGTAGAGTGCCTCGATCAAAATTTGAAGTTGCAGACAAGAGGTCTGCAAACGTGATGTTCAGTAGTGGTTTCTCAAATATGACTACCTGGACTGATGTTGCCTGCTTAACATCAGCCACCCATGTGGTTGAATCAGTTTGGAAGGAAAAGGGACCAGAAATATTCTGTTCCTCCTTGTACGAGGGTTGTTTAACTACCCATGTCCTGGACTTCCTTCTGCAACCAAAGGCTAGGAATAGCAACCCAGCAAGCAAGCAGACCATGGAGAAGGTTAAAGCTAAGGCAAGCTTAAACCCCTTGTGTCTGTTGTCTCTTCTTTTGAAAAGGACGGGATTTGCAGCAATTGGACAGCTGTTTAGTGACCCATAAAAGGCGGTTTTGAAGGTCTCAGGGGAGAACCGTGAAGCACAAAGGGTTAAGTTGTTGTAAGAGAAGTTGTATCTGTCCATCCATGGGAGTTTTTCCAAGATAGAAATAGGAATTTCTCCACTCAAATTGTTGTGTGAAACATCAAATACTTTGAGGCTTTTGTTAGCCAGTGATGGAATTTGGCCGGTAAGATGGTTTGATGAAATATCAAGTGTATGTAAATTACTCAGTTGTGAAATTTCCCCAGGAATATGACCAATGAGGCTGGTTTCAGACAAATTGAGATACTTCAAACCCAGAAGCATTTCAATTCTTGGGAATTTCTGTCTAACAAATCTATTGTCTGCAAGATTTAGATGCCTAAGATTCTGAGCTTGACTCAAATTTTGAAAAATTTCTCCACTAAACTGATTTTCAGACAAGTCTAGATAAACCAAATGAGACCACTTGTAAGTAGAATTGAATTGTACCTGAGAAATGTGACCTTGAAACTGGTTCTTGCTGAGGTCTATCACCTCCAGCTGCCCTTGAAACACACCCATAACTGAACCCTTAAACAAATTCCCGGAAATGTTAAGGCTTGTAAGAGACTTCATTTCCGCAAAATCCGTGTCTCGGCCATAAATCTCATTTCTGGCAAGGTTTAACGTTCTCAGCTCAGGAAATGCTGCACCAAAACCATCTGGCAAGGAACCATTTAAACGATTTGAAGAGAGATCGAGCAAAACCAAAGACTGGCAAAGCAGAATTCCTGTCGGAATGCTCCATTGAAATCCATTTCCATTAAGCTTAAGAACCTGCAAATTAGCTAAGGAGCTTATAGCCGTTGGAATTTCCCCAGAGAAATTATTGCCAGAAAGATCAATAACTTCAATCAGACCAAAGTTGCCAATATTGTTAGGGAGAGACCCTGAAATCCTGTTGGAGGAGAGATTAAGACTCTTAACTGAGCCTAAACTCCACAAATCTGAAGGCAAAGCGGTGATATTGTTATTGCTAAGATCCAAAGACTGAAGCTGAGTTAGCTTTCCGATGGTGGTATCAGGAATCAAACCAGAGAGGCTTAAACCTGAAGCCTTTAAGCCAATAACATTCTCCATCTTGGTGTCACAGTGCACCCCTTCCCATGAACAAACAGAAGCAGAGAAGTTGTAGGACAAGGAAGAGTTTGAGCCCATCTTCTTCAAGAAGTCAGAGACATAGAACTCATCCGTATTGGGTAGTTGACAAGTAAAATGCTTGAAGAAGAGTGATAGAATTAGTACAGAACCAAAGAAACCAAAATCCATTTGAGCCAAAAAGGTCAAAACTTTGAGACAACAAGAAAGAAGAAAGACACTGAAAGGCAACACCTTCAACCACCTCAACCCTCTTATCTCTTCTAAACTTCAAAACACCCGCACCATAATATAACTAGTTCTGAGTCAACCCAAGACAACACTTTTCCAAGTTGTGCACAGTCCATTAAAAGCCAATACCGCCAACAAGTACAACTTTTGAGCGGTTTTCTGGGTTTCAAATACAAGGTGATTATAGGAGCTCTCGTGATGGCCAGAAAATCCAAAAATAGTGCCTGTAAGAAACCAACAAAATGAATAGTACTCTTGGAAGAATGAATGGTAACTTTAGAAAAAAAAAAAAACAAAAGAAATTGTTTTGCGAGTATTATGAAGCTTGGGGTGTTTCGAGAGAGAATGTGAGCTTACCTTGTCTGGCTTTGCAAGTCTATCAGAGCCAACAAAACAAACAGCAACCCAAGTGAAGCACTTTTGTCTCTGTGCAGAGCATAAGCAGCTCCATTCCTTCTCCAAGCATAATCTTACTTAGCAGTATTTTTTTTTTTTGTTTTGCCCTGAAGATAATATCACAACTCAATATGTGTCAAGGTAATTTTGAAAGGAGAGAGTGAGAGAGAGAAGCAGAGACAAGGGTATATTGGGAAGGCAAGAAGCCAGTTTGGAACTGTCAGATATTGAGCTTCATAAATGAAAGCAGAATTTAATACAATTTATATTATAAAATATAAATTTAGGTTGGTGAATTTATCAGTGATTGTTGGTGGGTATTCAATGATTCTTCATTGAGTGTTGATCATCTTTTCATATGTCTTTCCTTTTTTCTTTTCTTCTTCCCTGATTGACAAGTTTTGGTTTCTTTTCCAACTGATCCACTCCTTCTTAGGCTTCTTCCCCTTTCTTGTTTACTGAAAATGGAAAACATCAATGGCTTTCTTTGGGTAAATTTCCATCTTCACAAAGTAACAAAACTGTTACACTACATTTACCCGGACCAATGGATTGTATTCTCTCTTTTTTCTCCTGGTCAACTTCTGCAGTAGTTTGATTGTGATCAGCCATGCATTATGCCACATTCATGGGGAAATTCAACAGTAAATAACAGTAACTGTGATCAGCGTGTTTATAGACCCTTATTTTATTTTTGTAACATATTTTTGTTTAATTTGCTCCATTAATGAGCCCTTTTCTTTTCATTATTTCTGTAATCCAAGTAAAAAGAGAAAGGGCAGATTTAGGTACCATCAAAGATAAACTCATAGATTCAATGCAACCTAAGAGAAATAGTGGGCAGTTGCCAGTTGGATTTGTTGACCTTTAACCTTTTTAAATAATAATAATAATAAGTTTTGTTAGACTTAGAGTTTCTTACATGGTAAGTGTCAATTAAGTGATTATTAGTTTTATAGAGACTTCGAGAGAAGGTCTCAAACTTATCAACGCGAGTACTATATATCTCAAGAAGTTAATTTTTCAAGAAATAATATCAAAATTAACTCAATTCAATTCTCATATTGCAAAAAATGTTTAAATAAGTGAAATAAGTAAAGTGATTGAACTCGTAATGAAGGATTTAAGTAGAGAGAAAATTACGAAATTTCATATCAAATAAGTATGCAAAAGATGTTAAATTTATAAAAGTGAATTGATTTAATTGAAAATTATTTTTAATTTAGATAAAATAATTTTTAAAAAAAGAACATAACAAATGGGACCAAACTTAATTGTATATTTCACCCTGGAATGAATAATCTAGGCCATATACAAAGTGGGCCATCTGACTAATAAAACAAGACCACATTTGTCTTATCAAAGACCCTAAATCAACCTTTACCAAAAGATTAAATATTTTGAGTCTAAGTTCACCTCATTATTTCCAATATGGGTTTGATCATTGAGTTGATTTTTTGACCCAACAACTTGCTTATGTACACTTTTGAGTGCTTGTGGATGCAACATGATGCCTACTAGCATTATAATCACAATCATCATCTTCTTCTACTGCAACATGTTCATGTATAGAAATAAAGTTTATGTGAGTACGATAATATAATTATGGGTTATTTTTATTTTTTATGTTAATGTCACATTAATAATATATGTATATAAAAATAATAAGTAACGTTTAAATTAATATCAAATACTGAATCGGTATACTTGTTCTAAAAAATATATAAAAATTTTATTAATGTAATAAAAAATAAAAAGTTATTTAAAAATTTGTTAAAGCATTATGTGAAAATGGACCGTATGAGATCTCTTGTGGAGAGAGAGAAAAGAGAAAGAGGGTTGAGCATGCCAAGATCCGACATGAAAGATAAAAAAGGGAGAGAAGTGGGGGAGGAAGAAGAAATCTTAATGATTTGCATTGATTGAGGGAAGATGAGTAAAAAGAAATCAACCGACCATTTATTAATTGTATAAACCCATACATTAATGTTTTCCCCCTGTGACATGCTCATGCCAGCAAGCTTATTCTTCAAACCATGTTCCTCCAAATAAACATATAATGCTTTTGTTTTTTTTTTTTCTCCTCCTCCTACTAAAATATAAATCATGGTATGAAACTTTTTAGGACAATCAAATGTGAGAATTCAACTCAAAAACTTTAAAAACAAGTATAATATTACTTTCCCATTGGCAATAGAATCAGACAGTAATGGATGAAAATTTTATAATATGCTTTCCCCTTTAACATTATAATTAATTGCTTGACTGATATCAACAACGTTTCGTGCACGATTTTATTTTTATATATCTTTTTAGTTAATAAATGATGAAAAATAATATTATTAAAATTTATATTTAATATATTAACAGTATGTATTAAATTTGGTAAAAATAAAGATATATTTAGTTGTTATCCATTTCCCATTGTTTAATTTTATTTTATGTTCAAATTGGGTCTGTTTTTTTCTTTCTTGTTAATGAAATAATCTGAAATTTGACGATGAAATGATGCAAAATTACAAAAAAAAAAAATTGGAAAAAGGGTAAAGAGGGTGGTGGAGGATGTATGATTATTGCCACCTAAGATTTCAACACAAATTTCCAAGTATGAATGGAGCAAGGGTCTTGTAACAATCATGTCAAAGAATAAGAACGTGTGATAATGATAATACTACTACTTATAATAATAATAATAATAATAATTAATCATTACTAACACTCAAAGGAAATGACTAACTTTCTTTTACCAATTTTTAGGATTGTGAGGCATATTATATTGGTGAGTGAATAATGCAGATCTATTAATATTTTTTTAATGACAAAACTATGTATAAATAATGATTATAATTATAATCAAATATTACATCTCACATAAAAATTATTGAACAGTCATTTCAGTTGACGAATTAAACTGGCATGGACCGAACAATTGGGCCACTTGAACAGGGAATCAAAGCCTGAGTAAACCCCCAGCAGTGATATATATATATATAGAAAGTAAATTTTTATTTCTTTTCTTTTTCGAAAAATATACAAAACACAATTAACCCGACAGATAAATACACGAAATATGAATTACCCAAACAGATAATACATGGAACACAAATAACTTGATAGTTATGTCTTAAAAAATGTAAATTAGAGGCATGCACAGTGTTATCTTTTTGTAGCTTTTAAGAAAACTAATCTTAAAATTATAAGTAGCATTTTCATTTTTACCTTTGCTAGACATTTGGGATTTCTCCCATATTCAAATGGGGTTATAAATGAAAGAGAAAAAAGAAAAAAGAATTCTTTATATATTGATTACTAAGTGGCACCACAAGTTCATTATTGCTACCATGGTCACCAGGTTAATACATTGATACATGTCTCTCTTTCCCAAATGAAGAAATTTCAGAAAGGACAAAAGATCAAAAAATTAAAAAAAAATCAGAATTTTTGGGATGATTTCTTTTTTTTTTTTTTGCTTTCTCCACTTTAAACACTCTCCTGGTTACAATTACTACATAGAATATAACTGCAGGCAGACAGGTCAAAATTGCTCCAAAGTGAGATGGATATCACTTCATATCCTTAATGGTCGGTTTCCAGAGCTAAGATGGTCAAACTTAGCCTTCTTTACCTGTGTTTTCTTGGTGGCAACTTGTTGGAAAAGATTTGGACCTCCAAAGTCCTGCTTATTGTGCCTTATCTTCTTCCTCTTACCCCGGTCATATTCTTCATCCCTGTAAAAATTAAAAAGCAGGGCATTATGAGATTAAAACCTTTAAACCAGGCAAAGCTATTCACATACATTCTATGAGGAAATCAAAAGTCTGTTCTGCTCCAAATATTGGCAACATGGGCAGCTAAAGATGATATCGCGACCAAAGGAGGATAAAGAAAGAATGCATCTTTCTTTACTCACCATTCATCCAGAACATAACCGATTTTGACACTTTCCCGACCACTTGCTTCTATGGTCTGAGAGGGTGAGTCAATATCCACTTCATCCCATCTTGCAACTGCATTGAGCAAAACAGGCCAAACAATAGCTCAGCTAGTCAGAGAAAAATAATGACAGCAGGAATGCAGATGATGCAAAACAAATGAGTTCCAAAAGAAATGCAAAATGAAACAAATGAATTTCAAAAGCATGAAACAAAGGAAAGAGAGCATAAAAGGTTTAAATTCAGATGATGCACGTGTGATACAAATGAATTTCAAAAGCATAAGGCAAAATAGGAGCTGGAATAGATATTTTAGATAAGTACGCACCAGTTGTCACCCCCAGACTTCGGGTAAGCACATGCGGAGACGCATCCATTTTGCTATCTTTCGAAGAATCAGTTTCCCTTGAGTTATGCCGGTTTGCTTCTGAGACTGAGCCATAACTCCTTTCTACCTGTTGATCAGTTGCAAGAACAGTACCATTCTGATAAATCCTCTCGTTAAATTCTCCATCTATCGTATTGATCAAGGAACTGGCATAATTGCTAACATTTTTCAGATCAATATCATTGGCTGCCTTTTTCCTCCCATGATAAATCGAACCTAAAGTGATTGTGCTGGATTTCCCAGATGTAGATGGCCCCAGATCTTCAGGAAGCAAATCCTCATCCGTCAAAATTGTTTTACCAAGAACGTAAGCATTCAATGTGCGTTTCTTGCTCCTTTTATGTTTCTTCTTGCTGCTAATGTGTAGGGATGACCTGAAAATTTTAAATCTTAGGCCAATATGCATATTTTTACGCCGAAGCTTCAGATATTTCTTCTTCGATTTTCTACAGGATGCATAATCAGGAGCTTCAGTCTTTAAACATCCTTTTGGCATGCTCAACGGGGATTCAAAAATAATATTTTGTCTACCATCATCTCCCTTCTTGTTCAGTGACTTATCACTGGTACTGTTGTTGGAAGCATCTCCAACCTGTAAATGAAATGGGAATAAAATCAAAATCCAATGTATAAATATTATTACTAGTGTTAGATATGGAATATGATAAATACAATCACCTGACTACTCTGACAGTTTGGCTTATTTTGAGGTCTAATGGGGTCAACATTCTTAGATGTCTCATCAGTAGTACTCATAGATGGAGCTTCACCAGAAGCTTTCTTCACTGCTTTATTAACACAATCTTCTAGTTGAACTGTACTTGAAACCTCAATGTTTGAAGAATGATTAATCTGGAGGCATAAAACAATTTACAAATTAAAAACAGGTGCATATGCCGCCCATGTAGGAAAGGAGACAGAAACTTGTGTAGGGAATGAAACATGCATTTACCTTCTGCAAGGTCTCTTTAGTCGCAAGCTTATCAGCGGCTAAGTTCTGGAGACCACCACCGTTGGGTGATATGGTCAGTGGGACTCCAAAATCTCTTTTAGAATTTCCCCTCTCATTGCAGTCACTATCTTTGGCACCAATAATAACAGTTGAATTTTCAATATTAGAACTGTCAACATTGTCAACTACAGAATGCGCTGATAGGAGCAAATTTTCACCATGAATAGGGTTTGAAACAGTTGCTTGTGACGGATCCTTCAATAATGGCACATTGGAAGAGGGAAAAATGGACTCCTTTTTACGCACTGAGCTCTCTGCCATTAGGTGCACATTGTTTTGCTGAGATGGCACTTGCTTCATGCTTGTCTCCTTTGATAAGCCACCATTAACATTACCCTTTTTATTCATAACAGCAGAAGTGCCTGAAGCACATAACTTATTCTCAACTGAACCAGTTTGCATCTCTTCCTTAAGATTTTGATTAAACACAGACTTTCCATTCACATTTGCCTTTGAGTTATCTCTCTGAAGATTATCAACAGGTTTCCTTGGAGCAATATTTCTTCTGTCACGAACATAAAATAACATGTACGCCTTCTGCTCCAAAACAGTCCTCTCACTGACCTGGACAACCTGTTGCATTATGTTTGGAAACACATTAGAAGGTTCATTCTGAGATCCATAATAATGCATCCAGTAAGGATCTCTCCAATAACTAAATAAGAAAAGGAGACAGTTCCTATCCCCACCTTTAATCTCTCTTCATTCCATTACATGTGATGGAATAAATATACTTATCAATATATAAAGTAGTCCTCAATTTCCAATAATGAACATCTCTCATGGATTGCGAAAATAGTAGGATAAGCCACATTTTTCAAAGACAACAATATAGGTTCAGCACCTTGATCCTTTCCCCTTTATTTGTGGAAATTGAAGAAAGAGAAGGAGGCTCTTCCTAGTAAGTAGGGAATAATATCCTCTCACTGATCCACTCTACTAGAATTCTACTAGCTAGAAAAAATCTAAGGACAAAGTAGTTTCAAGTACCCTTTTGTCATCAAGGGAGTACCACATGCCACTAGATGTGCGAACAAAACAGTAGTAGTGGCCAGAATGAGTGCTCCATCCACAATGAACCAGAACGCCATAAAGAGTGTACTTCAAATCTCCTTCCTGCCAAGTCCAATAAACTTAACATTTCAATTAGTTATATAAAGCATGATGTCAAAGTAATTGGCAAGATATATTACAAGCATAGTTTCCCCACAGCAGAAAGCATCACACATCACAGTCAGGATGCAAAACTCTAACAAAATAAATATCAAATGAACAGTAAACTTCTTCCTAAGATCACTGCCCCTGAAAAGTCATAAGAGAAAAGACACTTATTTGACATTGCATTACTCTTTGGACACTACTTTATTTGTCTCTCACCAAATGGCTTAGATAACCTACAAACTCACTGACTTGAGATAAGTTACAGTGTGCAACAGAAGTTCACTCACATTGGGACCACTGACAAAAGGCTTCATGTCTAAGGTTGGACCAAATTCAACTTTCCGGTCAATCTTTTGGCCAAAATCATGTGCACGAAATCTCTTTAGATGGATGGTGAGTACATGAGGTGCCTTGTAAACTGTGAGCTGTTTCATGGCCCTAACTTTATGCTTGCAGCGTTGGCATTGATACTGCTTCTCCCCTCCATCCAAAAGCTCCGCAGCAGTGAAGTTTTTAAGTGCTTTAAGCAAGGAATCAGCCTTAGCTATTTCAAGACTTAAATCTAGAAAGGGATCAAATGTATTGGAGCAGTAAGAACACTGCATGCATTTCACCTGAAGATGTAACAAGAAACCATTGAATAATGTAAAGAAGCATCAATTTAAAAGAAGCTTAATCAGCAACTTGAACATATATAGTAAGTGCATTAACTTTCCTTGCTTAATTGCAACACATATAGAAGCTGTCAAAATCTAGCAAAAACTGTTTAAATTTGGCCATATCATAATCCAGCAAGAAAAATTTTACCTGACTACGAAGGCGACCACCAAAGATCTTGTGCACCAAACTCTTCTCATAAGCACTAGGAGATTCACTTGGTACTCCTGAAGGTAAGCAGCACTTGTGCATGGATTCCAGCAGGTGTACCATGTACTCATGTGCATCCTCCTGTCGAGAATTGCGGAAGTTCCGAGATATGCCTAAGCATGAGGTCAAGAATAACAAGGTCTACCAAGCTAAACAGCAGAATGCCTTAATCAGGGGAAAGTCATTAATTAGCTACCAATTTTAATATTAATTGAGGTTTAATTGGTGGCTGTAATATAATAAGTCCCTCAAATGAATTTCAGGAACTTATAGCCAACAGAAGCGCCTAGAGTAATCTCCATTGGCTAAGGATTAATAAGGTAATATCTCATGCATGATGCACAAAAAGGATACATCGTAGGTTTGAGACCAGATCGTTTGGAGCCAATATTCTCCCAGTTGATTGAAGAGCACGGCTAACATGTTTCTGGATAGCACACAAGGCACAAAATCCAGCAATACGGCCTTCACAAACGAATCAAAACATGGACATCAGAGATGAAAAATAAAAACATAACATGTAAAGCTAGCCTTGCACGTATAGCCAAAGCATAACATACATTGAAACACATAGAAAAAGCAGAATAGAGAAGAGACCATAGTTTCACTCACAAGAATTTTGATGCTTGCCACTTTGTAGGTAAGCTGCTAAAGGCTCTGTGTATGTCAGGCATTGCAATACCGAATTTAGAAAACAAGTGTTTCCAAGATTCTCCAAACCAGCACCCTGTAAATTATTCAAGTGGCTAATTGTAAAATCCACCTATTGGAAACAACCAAATACTTTGACGAAGAGAAAAAGCCACAGAAATCTCCCAAAACCGCTTTTGACAAAGGACTCCATGAAAACAAAATATGTATAAAAGCAAACTCAATGAAGTAACCCAATTTAACCATTCATGAAAAACATCCATGACAAATTAAGAAACTTAAAACACGCGCAGAAAAAGAATAGAATTTCACATAAATTCGTAATATGAAGTAAATAGTAAACACCACTAAGCTAAAACTAAACCTAACAAATAATTTGAGAGAAAGGAGACAGATGGAGAGGAACCCATCAATTAACAACTAAAGCATCAAAAGAAAAAGCTTACTATTTTACGAAAAGTAATCCTCAAACTGAGAACTGGATCCAACCCATTCTCCCACATATCCGACCCATCAGGCTTCCTTCCTGCAACACCCGCTTGACCAGACCCCACCCCGGTCGACCGCTTCGGATCCGGCCCAGGGTTTAGCGTCTCGATTCTAAAATCCCCACCGGCGCAACTTTTAAACCCATTGAAGGGCTTCCTTGCTGGATGGAACTCAATCTTTCCTTTAAAGAGCTGACCGCCACTAGAAGAAGTAGAACCCTGTGTCCCCTTTCCAAGATCAGAACGTTCTTCTTTCTCTGTTTTCGTGGTCAATTCTGAGCTACTTATCGTTCTTGATTCCATTACTCAAAACAAAAATCAGGTAAAAGATTCCGTACCTTTTAATTTCTAAATTTGGAGAGAAGGTTTTCGGTTGAAGAAAAAAGCAAAAAAAAAAAAAAAAAGCAGAGAGCTTTTTCGGCTTCTGCTCAAGAGGAAGAGAAAAAGAGAGGGGAAGCTCACTATTAAACCCTACTGCAAAGACTCTAGAATAAAAAATTATTAAATTTTTTAATTGGATATTGATTTAAATAGGTTGGGATACGATGCACCTGATTATTTCTAAAGGGTAACGCGTTAAATTTAACCATGGCCAATGGATCGCGAAACTCTGTCCTTAAAGCCAATGGCAAGCCGACACGACAAGGTAAATATGTTTCATAGGATGTTCCAAAATTTGCCGTGTTGTGTGGAGTTCGGGATCGGTTGGTCTGAACCTTACAAAAATTGTACACGTGGCTATTTGTGGTTTGTGGTAGGAGCGAGGTGGGCCCACTTTTGGGGGTAATGGACGGCCAGACTGTATTCACAGCGCATAGACTTCTGCCCATTTTATGGTGTTTGTGTTAATTATATTGAAATACCACTATTTTTGAAGCAAGTTTTCTATTTGATGTAGTATTAATTTTATCTTATCAATTAAGTGTTATTATCTCATCAGATAAATAAATTAACTCCAAAAATCCATTCTCAACTTGGATTGCAGACTGCAACTCGCATTTATCATAATCATTAATAATCACTAAATCACGGTAATGTTAGTTGTAATTATACAGGTATACTGGTATTATGTTGCACAAGTTAGATGTTTATATGTCAACAGAAGTCTTATTCTCAGACCTTATATAGATCACTCCTCAAATATTCATAATTTTAATTCTTACTATTTAGTAAGAGAATCCTTTATAGTAGTAGTAAAATTTAAAAGGTTTTATAACAAAGAAAACAATGCATTATAAAGTTAGATAAAAAGACTTTTTATTATTTTCACTCAACAAGTAATATTTAAATTATTTTAAAAATTATTATTATTATTATATATTAAAATTAAGTACGTAAGTCAATTCACTATTTAAAAGAAATTCGTATTATTTTGTGAAGTGCAAAAGGGAAATGTATTAACAAATCACTGGCTCTTAAAGGAGCAATGCAATCACCGACCGCTTATTGCTACTTTTACTCATAGGGACGTGTAAATACAAATCCAACTAAATTGAAGTGAGTCTAGTGTTTTTAATTTAATTTTTCTAATAATTTGATTGAGATAATTTGATTTGACTTTGATTATAAATTTTCTAACCGAATTAACCATATTTGAATAAAGATATAGTAGAGTTTTTAAGTGAAAAATAAATCATAAACTATTTGTTGTTATTTTTATTCATATGTTTAATTATTTATTACTTATGTGAGTATCTATCTTATTTATTTTAATTGTTCATCATCATTTTTAATATTTTTGTAGTATTGATTTATAAAAAAAAAGCAACATAAATAAATATATACAATTTTTTTTTTTGTAAATTCAATTTTCGAAAATCGAACTGAACTAACTAAATTAATTCGATTTTGATTAATTCAATTATTTGTAAAATTTGATTTAGTTTAAGTTATTCTTAAATATGAATTCAATTAATTTAATTTTTAAATATCTAAAATCAGGCTAATCCGAATAACTGTTTGTTCTACCCTATCCACGCGTGTGGGTCGATAAACACACACAATCCTACGTGCTCCGCACGTGACACAATACTTCAGCACAGAAGTTAAGATAAGCTGTATCAGAGTATACGTGTTTCTCGGGCTCAAAAGCATCGAGATTCAAAAGATTCTGTTCGGGCCCCAAGCCCAGATCAAACAGAAGGTTAGCGTTTTATCTTGCTGCCCAAACCTCTACATTTGGGTTTGAACCTGTCCCCGTCTGTACACTTGGGCTCAAACGAAGAACAGATGCTTGGCATGTATTTGGTCAAGGAATGTTTGGCAAGTGAATTACATATTACCTATACCATTATTTTATGGTGAAAATTTTAAGCATGGCCTTGGATTCATGCTTCATAATGTTTTGTGTTCATAATGATTCTTTAAGTAAAAAAATTATATATTAATTAATAAATAAAATATTTAAATATCATTTTTACTGTTGAGTTATTTATTTTGTTATTAGAATTTAAAGTTTAGGATTTAGAAATTAAACGATTTTTGAGTAATGGTTTAAGATTAAATATGCAATGTAAATTTATAAAATAATATATCAATTGAGACATTAGGTAGGAATAAAAGATTTTTATAAATTATTTGTTTTTTATCATTGAAATTTAGGGTTTAGGGTTTGTAAAACAAAGATTTGTTGTTGACAACGAAAGATCGGACGGGTGAGGCAAATTTAGGAAAAGAACATCGGACGAGGAGCGCCGATTGAGACAGGAGATGCTATCCAATTATAAAAAATTTCTCTCCAGGTGACCCCTCAACAGGGCCCCTATTGAGAGGTGCGGGTCACTGAATGGGCTACTACTGACTTGGGCATGTGAACAACTGGCTTTCCTTGGACCAAAATTGGGCCCTTGAAACAATTATTGCTTTCAGCATAAACTCTGAATTCTGAAACATGCATGCAACACATTGTGTCTTGTTTACTTTTTCTTTTTCTGGTCAGGTTGATCTATCTGTTAGCATTTATTCTTCATTTTAAGTGAAAAAAAAGGAAAAAAAAAAAAGGAGAAAAACCCAAGTTGACTTGTTAAAGGTAGTGCTGTTTGCTTTTATTACAGTAACAGAATATGAGGAACATAGCTTGATAAAGCAAGCATGCTTGACCAGACCAGAACCAGAACCAGAACCTTTCCCCACATTTGTAACTAACCCACCTCCAAGTCTAGTCTTCATGCTTCTATTGGACTAGGTTGCTAACCTTCTTCTTTCTTTATCTTTTTTCCATAAATATTTGATCGAATGTGTCAACTAATTCGGTTTATGTTTACGGAGTTGGTTAACAGGAAAACAACATATCAGATGCTTGATTGGTATAAACAGTTTTCTCATTTGGTTAAGCAGATCTGAAAGTGGTCATGGTTGTTCAGCAGAGTCTTTGCACCACTTTGTCTCATGAAAGCAAATGGGATGTTTGGGTTAGGTTCAACCTATGTATATCCCTTCTGGCCTATAGGGTGCTGCATTCTTTAGCCTGGTTAATGTGGGCTAACCACCACATTCTCTCCTCATCATATTCATGATGTGACATCAAGGTTATCATCGATGATTAATCTAACCAAGTATCTTTATAGGTAAAATTTACATGAGTTTGTACCTACTGATGCAAAATTCCTGAACCCATTTTGGAAGAGTGCTAGAAAGTTAACTGAAAGGAAGAGAACAATGTGGGAAGTTTCAGGCGGAGGACACTGGCATGAAGATTTGGCCTTTGTGAAATTTTCCCAATACAGCCAAAAGTAAGGTAACAATATTTTGTAGTGAGTTGGTGGTTGCTTCCAATGACTAAAAGAAGGAGCAGACATAGGAATCAGACAGAGCAGAAAGTGGAAACGAACGACCAAGGAGAGAACTAGAGACAAAGAACATAATTATCCCCAAGTTCTCTTTGATCTTAAGATAGCTTCTATTGTAATAATGATATATATCAGTAAGCTTAAGTCTAATTGATTATCTTTTGACAGAAGCTTGGACGATGTCATCGCCATCATTATAGAAATCTTCCTACGCATTTCTTTTTACTGTTTGTTATGCTGTCATTTCCCAATAATTTGCAGACAGGAATCAAACGTAAAAGACAACAAGATGGTCATCAGCTATTGAAGTTGCTTAACATGGACTGAAGATTGGCATCAATCACGATGTAAAATTCAGGACTTGGCCATCTATATTTACTTCATCTGTCAGTCTAGCTATGTGCTATAAATGCTTAACTAATAAAAGGATCACATATGTATATAGTTTGATGGGGAAGCCTTAAAGAATATGGGTTCAACTTAATTATAAAGATGATCACCCCCTCCACCCCACAAGAAAAAAAGGGTTCAAATTCAATTGAAGGAATCTTCTAATTGTTAGGAAAAAAGAGGGTAAAACTGATGGTTCTTGGCCCACAGTTTATCAAACCTAAGAATGAGGGGGATTATAGGATGCTTCCAACTTTCAGGAGAGTGCCTTGGAAGCATGGAAAATGAACACAGAAGCAGTAAATTAAGGAATGCCACCTAGTTGTTTCTTAGTAATTGCAGCAGAAGCCGACCTGCCATGATGTGCCGTCCATGACCCGCAAACAAAGCAATCACACAAAAACAGGGTGTGCTGAGATCAAGAACAAACAGGGGAAGACAAGAGTGATAGATTAAAGAAGTGTAGAAAGTCAAATTGAATTGGAGGATATAATTGTTAATTTTCCATGTAAAAATGGTGGCTTACATCACATATACTTATCCCAACGGCACAAGCTTATCATCATAGATTTGATTCTACAAATGCTAAACGACAAGAACCCTTAGTAAAAGCATGATTCGAAGAGTTGAATAAGGGAAGATTTTAAACGCTCTTAATGTCTCAATTTGCGTGTCAATTTGGTTTATTATTCATATCCCAATATGAGGCTCAAAATCAAATAATGGTGATAATAATAGAAAAAAGAAAGAGAAAATTGGAGAAAAAGAGAGAGTAAGACAGCCCACAAGACACGCTCTCTTTTAGGCCAAAGACTTTAAAAATTGATGACTTCATCGACAATTTCACTTGAGGCCTTGAATTTCCCAACTGAATTACCTTCTATCATGTTATGTATCTGCCGTTTGATTTTTTTAGAGTCCATCCGGTTTTGATATTTGTGAGCCATCGACGGCGGGAAGCAAAAGCAACAAACTGGACCCCACTAGAGACTACTTGATCTGCATAAAGCACAACCATTGTCCCGACCAATGGAAGACTCAGAGAGGCAAGGGACAGACGTGGAAGAAGGGAGAGAAAAACATGGAGAAAGCAATGTGAGAGAGAAAAGTCACAAGGAAAAAAGAAAAAAGTCTGAGTCAATTTATTTGAAAATTCAGACGCTCCAATTCTTCAATTCTACTTCACCAAATTCCACGAAATTTAAAACCCGGCGTTAAAAACCATTTCTTTCCTATACCCAGATCTCAGGTTTCCTCAATTTGATTCAATTTCTCTCATTTAATTAATTTCCCCTGTTTCTATTCGAGCAGAGCACCTCCTCTTGTTAATCACTGTTCAAGTTGAGCTTTTTCTTCATCTTTCAATTCCTTTTGCTTCGTGATTAGCCTCTCCTATCGTTTGTTCTTCTTATGATCTGAAATTATCTCATTTTTAGAAAATTCTCCAAAATTTGAGGAAAATTATCTCGTTTTTCCCTCCCCTGAAATCCTCTGCCTTGTCCCCTTCCAAACGCGCAATTCTCAGACCAAAATCTCATACTTTCCTGTGCTTGTCAATCCGGGATTCTTAAAATTTTGACAAAAATCCAATCATGGGAATCCAAAAAGACATAGTCAAATTCAATGTAGGCGGCAGAATCTTTCAAACGACAGCTACAACACTCGCAAACGCAGGCAGGAATTCGTTTTTCGGTGCATTATTTGACGACAATTGGGACTTGCAACAACAACAACCAAACAATCGTCAAGAATTCTTCATCGATCGAAACCCCGACTGTTTCGCTATCCTCCTTGATCTTCTCCGCACAGGCGATCTCTACATTCCTTCAAATGTCCCCGAAAGGCTTCTTTACAAGGAAGCCGCGTTTTATGGCTTAATTGACCATGTTCGTTCGGCTAAATGGGGTCCCTTTGATGGCAACAGGTTAAAGCTGTCTAAGTCAGTAACAGGGCGAGCCCCAGGGGATGGAACCGCCATCCGAGCTGGTCCTGATGGTGGCTGCTGTGTGGCTCATGGTAGCATGGTTCATGTTTTTGATTGGATATTAGAAGAACACCCGCCAATCAATCTTGATTACCAGAGAGTCAACGACATTGGTTGGGTCAACCCTGAGAATGTTTTGATAAGTGCTTGTGAAAGGTTAGGGAGAGGAGATGGTGGGATGGGGTTGTTTAGTTCATCTACTGGAGATTTGAGATATAAGTTTAATGTTGTTCATGATAATCAAGTTAAGAGTTACACTGCTGGGGCTTTGAGTTTTAGTCCTGATTATAAGATTTTTGCTAGTTGTAAAGGGAGGAGCAATGAGTATGGGATTGGGGTTTGGGACCAAGTTACTGGTAAACAGATTGACTTTTTTTATGAGAGTCCTGGCTGGTCTCTTGGTGATGCTGATAAACTACAATGGTTGAATGGGAGTAACTGTTTGTTAGTTGCTACCTTGTTTCCTAGAAAGGATAACTGTTATATGAGTTTGCTTGATTTTAGAGAGAAGAGAATGGTCTGGTCTTGGTCTGATATTGGTGCTCCTTTAACCGTTGATGAGAAGAGAGTGAGAGATGCTATTGCAATGGAGGAATGTAACTCTGTTTGCGTAGTGAATGAGTATGAGGATTTGGGGTTCATAGATTTGAGGATCAGCGGAGGAAGTGTGAGGTGGAGTTCCAGAAGTAAATTGATGAAGGGGAAGATGCCGGATGAGCCCTGCTATCCCAAATTGGCATTGCATAATGGGCAGTTGTTTTCATCAATGAATGATTGCATTTCTGTATTCTGTGGTCCTGATTGGGTGTTAACATCAAGGCTTCGAAGAAGTTATGGGGGCTCAATCTGTGATTTTTCGATTGGTGGTGATCGGCTCTTTGCACTTCACAGTGAGGAAAATGTGTTTGATATATGGGAAACTCCACCACCGCCAGTCATATGATTCAGGTCATGGTTTGATTACTGTAGCAGTGTTTCTTCCGTTTTCCATTTTTGGTAGTAGAACATAGAGGATGAACTTACAATTATAACAAATACCATAGGTTTAGGCAAAGATTACAGAGTGATATTTGAAGTCATGTTTGTACAGAGTTTTGCTTCCTATTTCAAAGAAATGAAAATTGATTGCTAAACTACCAGTACCAGATATTGTAGAAAGCTAGAAGTTCTAGAGATTGTAAAGTGTTTGCTCATCATTACAGAGGCATGATATTGATTGCTCAACAATCATAAGTTAAAATTTCTCTTCCTGGTTAGAGATACATCAGCAATAATCTTTAGAACTGTTCATATTTTTCCTGTTTTTGAACTGACAAAGAGTAAGCTCCCTAAGATTTTCTCCTTTTTCTTTTCGGACAGACCTTTATCTTTTCCTCTTTTGACCCCTAGTCCTCATCAAAGTCCCCTCGCAATGTTTTTTAATGAATCTCACAGGTCTAACGTTTGTATTTTGTGTGCTCTTTACATGTGGGCGGTTCCACCTGCTTTACAATCTTAACAGGTATAAACATTTGACAGAATTATGAAGTGTTGGCTTTGCCTAAAGTTAGGTAAGTGGCTATAAACTTTAGTTTCAGATGAGCTTCGATTCCATACAATCCTAAATCTACTTTGAACCTCCAAGGGGGCTTTAGTCAGGTACACCAAATCTACTAATGGTAACCCCCATCACAACAAACTCTGTTTCCTACCTTGCTTTTACTAGTCTTTGGTTCATTCATGAACCAAACTCCACCGGTTCTTTTTAAGTTTCAGACTCTATTTTTGCTCAGTCCTGAGATACTGATGCAACTGGATCTCCACCGTTGATGAATGCTAATCTTCTAAAGATGGAATAGATCCCAACCCAAACCCCACCAAGGGAAATATAATATCTCTCTTGTCTCTGTTAGATAATGATAAAATATTGTAACTGAGATTAGGTTTGGCAATTAGTTTAACACTTAAGCTCAAATGTCAGGAACATATTTATATACGAAGATGCCCTGGATGAAAATCATTGTCAGCCATAACGATTACTGGTGCCAACCAATGTCATCCTGATCGTTGGGTGTCTTTCCATGTTAAATTTTATGGGCAAAAGTACTGACATGTTGTGTCAGTCTTAGCCATAAAATGAGAAAACAATTTACAGCAAAGATGCTGTGGGATTGCAGTATCAGGTTCAGCTAATGAGCAACCCTCTTTCACCATGCCAAGTTGCCATATACAAGATCTAACATTGGCAGCTAGAAAGCAACAAAAACTTTCCAGGAAACTTCATCTGTAATACTTTCTTCTATTAAATAGGAAATGTTAAAAATGAATGATACAACATTGGAATGAACACTCGTGAAACTGGAAGAGAATACCTAATTTGACCCCAAAAAGAGGAGGCTAACAGATAAGGAAGAACCAAAAAGGAATGGACCCCGAGGTCTTGTAAAAAATCAAGCATAATTAGGCATTACTCTTTTGAGAAATGTAATTGATGAAGATTCTTGAGGGGCAAGTTCGTCAAAAGCAATGTAATTTTGCTCCCTATGGTAAACATGGCAGAGTGTCATTATTGTCTTCATCAAGCGCCAATTCCATGTAGCCTCGTTCAGATACTGTCATCAACATACAAAGAGAACCTCCATTAGCATCTTCTGGGACAGTTAGTACATGACCATAATCTTGTTCTACATTGCTTTAGCTAATTCTTTACTTACACCCTTTACCTATTTTTTGAAGATTTTTTCTTTTTTTTTCTCAGGTAATAATTACATCAAAATTTCAATTGTAGAAAAAGTCATTTCTAATCTAACATCAAGAAGAAAACGGCAGGCTGATGAACTAAGTATATATATATATATATATAAAACAATGCTTGTCATACTGGTCCCCAGTTCTCTTGAATAGACTTATGGGCTGCTCGTAGATTATAGCTTGGTATCCTTGAAGAAACATGATGGGGAATGTGGACATTGATATCATGGCAGAGGACCTCAATCCTGTCAAATATATAAAAAATTCAGATCCAAGCAGAGGTAATAAACAATGCACTACCATCTGATCTCTGTTGCATATAAAATAAGAAAAAGCAGAGGTAATAAACAGGATTTTGAGTGGGAGAAGAGGGAGGGGGCCTTCCATAAATATGATATCTGATAAAGCTAATTCTACTATCTAGTTTAGTCAGCTTCCGCAACACATGATGGCCGGTCAAATAAAAGATCAATAGGAGAGTATATTAGGAGCAGTAATATATTTACCAACGAGGGTAATCACAATGCACTGTTCCATTCAGCTGAGCCTGAGATGCATTCCATTCATCCGAAGATTTGAAGGGTATATGAGGAGCAGTGTGATGCACCATTGTGAAAGTACTCATCTGTCCATTTTAAGAAACCAAAATTGCTGTTATTGAAGACAGACATTATCTAAAGAACTATCACAAATAGGTTAGACAAAAGAGGGAATTTGGGGGAAAAAGCCCTGGATGTGGAAGATAGAAATGCACATGCCATTGATCATGTAATTAACCATAAAGCAATCATGCCTAATGCTCAATTTGGCTTCAGTATAACAAAGAAGCAAAAGCTCACTGCTCTTGCATGATTGAAACACACAAGCATGAAGAGAATATTATTAGTAATTTACAAAAATAGTAAATGAAATTATAAAAGACACCCACTTCAGGCAGCAGCTTTTAAGCATCAATTTGGCCAAATATTTGACCAAAAGAGATAAGATTGGTTTTCCACATGATATCATCACCTTAGAAGTTAAATATAAGGTTTAAAAAGCTGATATAGAGTTTTACAGAATATCAAATCTTATCCAACAATATTTGCCTGTTTAAGATGTTTAAGCTCATAAAATATGAGACCAGGAAGTAGCATTACCCAAAAGTGATAGCCCAGCCATGGCATTAACCAAAACTTAATCCATCCTATGATTCCTGTCTTATAGATGATCAATGGCCATCCAATTGCCATAAATGCAAAAACACAACCCAAACTGATCTTCACCCTTTTGACTTCGTTTGGTCTGAACTTGTTCAAATCAAAGTGCCAGATCAACCTACACATCAAATATGCATATGTCACATTAAGAAGAGGAAAATAGTGAAAGTGAAATGTGCTAACTCATTAAAGAGAAATGTGCGCACTAAGGTTCAAAAAGGTTAAAATACCATAGCAACCAACTATTTGCATTGCATACCAGTGAGCTATGGACATCCAAGGCCGTAATGGGCCATATCCAAAGATAATTGCCTTGCGTAAAAAGGGAGAAGTCTCAAACTCTTCCTCCCAAACCGGGTGCCAAGCAGTATCTTCGGATAGCCTACAGATATGAATAAAGAACAAAATTTTTTAAGTAAAGAATACAAATAAGAGAAGAATAATTCAGTGGAAGTCAAGAACCAGTATAATTACAATGTATGAAAGATGAAAAGCAATGGAAATTGATAGAAGTTCAAAGCCAGACTAGCTACCTGAGTAACAGTCAGTATTAAACAACTTGGGTAGAAATTCAAGTGTTCACACCACATAAGGGTAACAAGATTAAAAAGGTGCTAATCATCTAATTGGGTAGGGGACTCCTCCCTAAGAAAGAAATCAAGCACATATGCAGCAAAAATTTGTTTGCATCTCCTGTATCATATATGTTCGTGTGTATAACTAGTGATATCAAATGATAAATTGAACAGCAACGTTCTCCAGTTAATCATTTGAAAGAATCTGACAAAATTTTCAGATTAGTAACTAGGGCACACTCGTTATTCTACTAGGGTTATTTGTTCATTAACGTAGAATATTGGGAGAAGCAAACGTAATTCTTGCACAAGAGAGTGGATTCAAGATGCTGATACGTAGTAGGCACATTCCTCATACTGACACTGAGAACCCACAATTTACTAACAAAACGGGTTCTATTAGAAAGAAAAGTGAAACAAAAATATATCTTACTTACATGTTTGTCTTTGCATGATGCCGATCATGCTTAAACCGCCATGGCTCATATGGGTATATTAGTGGCAAGAAGGCCAGGGTTCCCACAATGTCTTCCAATAATTTGTTTTTCGAGAATGATTTGTGAGCACAATCATGGCCTATAACAAAGAACTAAAGAAATGGGAGGGGAATAAGAAAACAAAAGAAAAAGTTGGCATTGAAGCATATTGAATTTGCGTTTATAATAAATAAACATTAATATTAAAATATAAAATGCAGACTGTAAAGAAGCTTACCCCAGTTATTGCTGTCCCTGTCCATGCCCAAGCCAAAGGAAGTAGATACCATGGGGCTTTTGAAATCATGAAGATCCCCAATGCATAGGAAGTGACAGATATTAAAACTGATGTCCATGCTTTCACATCATCAATCTCAAACACCTTATCAAAAAAATTTGGGAAGAAAGAAGGAAATGAACAAAGAGATTTATTATTTAAATAATAGCATATACGCATTCAAGTTCATAACTTCACTTCCATTTAAAAATAATGATATTCATGCTTATTTTTTCTTTAGTTCAAAGTATCATGGTATGGTATAAAGAAGCAAAACATCCTTAAACAACCTGACTCCACTTTTCCTTGAAATAAAAAAAAAATCTTTTACTATAGTTAACAGCGGACATCTGGTTATGAGCACATATCTCCAACCGTGAAAGGAGCAATGTCTCAATTGTTAAATAAAATTAGCTGGTTACACAATCCTGCTTATACAGATGAACATATGGCCCAAAAGTTCGCTCTGCAGTAAGCCCAACATGGCAAAACATTATACTTTGGACCATATTCAGGGAAAAATGATATCAATAAGCAAGAAGCCATCAGAAAATATACCTTTTTCGGAAGGGTGTCTATTACATCCTTTAATGTAACATTATCAGGAAGTGGCTCTCCAATTTGCCTGAAGCCATATCTGTCCGCTAGCTGTTTTCTGTACTCAGCACTGTCTGCTGAAGATGGTGTTACTGGAACGGCCACAGCTTGAATGACTTTAGTCCTTTTCATGGGAATTAAACCCTTGTTATGACTAATTCCCTTGAGTAGAAGGCTGTCCCACTTCAAATGACAGATCCTTGCTAATGGAAGAAAAAAAAAAAGACAAAGGCATTAAAAGCTAAAATACTGGTGCAAGAGGATATTACATAGAACAACAGAAAATAAGATGCATACTACACCAAATGCTAATCATACATATGAGAAGGCTAAAACCTCAGAGGCTGTACAAGATTGTTAAACATGCAAACTGAAAGGACTGCATCGACTATGAAACCATTAAGCTTAATGGCATTTAGCTCAAGAAGTAAGCCCCTTATTTTTCTGTCATATTGGAGATAAACTGGTTCTCATAAATCCATGTAGTTTTTGGAAACACGCTTCACATGGGATATGATGAACTACAAAAAGCTGGCCACTGCTCCACTTGAAGTTGTTTCAACTGAGTGGCTGAGTGTATTGCCATCCAGTGTTTCAAGTAACGTAAGTTGGTATCTACAAATGATCCAGATAATCTTCTGGTGATTAACTAAATGCTGGTCCAACAGAGACGGCAGGAGGAGTAGTGATCTGGACAGAATCCATAGAGCGGCCACTCAAAAGACTTTAAACCTTAAAGCATGCTCTTGCAACGCCCTCCCCACCAACCCACACCCTACCCCTCCCCTAAATAGGTAATACAAGAAAAGAAACTCTTTTCATATCAGGCCACAGGCTGTTTGAAATTTTACTAGTTACAGACAAAGACTTTTATTTACAATAGACAGCATCTAGTTAGTGGTTTCATTGTTGCCAATTTGCTTGATAATGTACCCCATGTCCTTTTTTCCAGCTTAGTTTATTTTGCAAGCAAATTGTAGTCATTGCATGCGTATGATCCTTGAGACTTGTTCTCGTAAAACTTCTACTTGTTTGTTACACTTTAGCTTCAAATTCTCGCATTGAAAGATTGATTCTTCTTCTTCTTCTTTTTTTAATTATTGGAATCAGAGATACTAATAATTTTGATGCAGGTGACTGAGGCACAGCGTCAAAGGTTTTTATATCCACCTCCCTTGAAATTGAATTGCCACAGTCAACCGAGAATGCAGCTCATAACAAGTACAACGGAAAACGCTAACTGAAGAAATACATCAAATTCGCAAAACCCAAATCACCAAATGAAACAAAAACCACATTAAGTAGACAATAGCTCGCATCTCTTGAGCTTCAGAGAAAAGATTAGAGAGAGAAAGAAAGTTGAATACCTGGAGAAGAATGGGTAGCAATTCTTTCACTCCTAATTGGCCTTTGACAAGGACCCTGAAAATCAAAGAAATAAAGGAACGAAATTTAGAAGTAAAAAGTAAAAACAACGAAAGAATAAATTTTTATACAGACTGAAGGAGCAGAGCATACCAAGCAAAGGAACATAGAATCTGCAATTTTGCAAGCCATGGGAACAGAAATGCAGAAAGCACCCAGCTTCAGAGCACACCCTCCTTCCCTTCCCTTCTTAGGAGGGTCTTAAATGAGTATGGAGAGGAGAGGAAGTAGAAGAAGGGAGGAGGGAAATAGATAGGCTTTTTAAGCCCTTTCTAAGGACAAGTTAACAAAGGGCCAAAGAGAGAGTCTTTGAAAAGACTCTGATCCTCTCAAATGCTAAGACTTAAGAGAAAGGACATAACAATAACTACCGCAAAGTTCACACTTTGCGCTTGTGTGTCTCTTGCTCTCTTACTGCCTCTTGTTGTGGATAGCAATCCTTGCGTCATGTGCACTAATGGCTACCATTCATGGCTTCTTGGATTTTTTTTTCGCTACTTCTTTGTTAATGAAAAATGAGGCTATATATGCCCATGGTTATCTCTTAATTATATTTCCTAAAGTGTGTTAAAGAAAAATGAACCATGCTACCGTAGTTCAACTGCTTGTCTTATTCTTATCGGCACACATTCAACGAATCAAATAATCTTTAGAAGTACATTTTGTTTTGGTCGATGAAATTAAGGATGCGTGCGTCACATGCCATGAAAATGGACATTTTGTCACTTTTTCCTACTGCCCAAGTATTTGCACTAGTTTCATACGGCAAGAATGTTCTTCCTCTCGGCCTAACACATTGAATTGAAAGCACGAATTGCATGATAAATTTGCTCTTGATAGTCACCCACTGCTTAAAGTATTTCTCAATCCATTTCCGACCCATTATAATTGAACGAAAGCCATCAAAAAGGCAGAAGCGCCCAAGTTGAAGTACTTTGACAAACATTTTCTATCCTTAATCAGCCAATGAATGAATGAGAGTAACGTCGGTCACTGTTTTGTGTCAAAAAAAGTGACCACCGTCCTTGTCTGACACCATTGAAGGGGCAACCTCGTGGGAGATGAGGTTTGTGAAAACGAAAAAAAGAAAGATCATAGGATCCCCAAGAATTGGCCAATCCGTCGTGGTATTTGACATCAAACATCAAACATCAAAAGCAATGGCTATCTAGGTTTACAGGTGTGACAATCAAGAACTAGCTAATAAGCTTCACAGCCATGGATCAAAATTCCTTCTTTTAACAAAAAATATATCAAGGCCACTGCTGCTGGAAAATGGTGCCCCCTGCAGGCTGTCTACTGGCAACCGAAATTTTTAACTACATATAAGAGGAAAATGGTCTAACAGCTACTAGTGTTTTGATTCCAGGCTAACATGGAATAGTCATTCCTATAAGCGTTTTGGTAGAACCTGAGAAGAAATTTCCAGTGCCACTACTTTGGCCTCAAATGCTGCAAATAGCACAAAATAATGATGAAATTATTGAATGCTTAAAGTAATGATAAAATTATTTTAAACCATAAAATAGTTAATGAATGGTTTGATGCGTTTGCTACCCTGTGCAAAGATGATTCACTTAGGTAGAGCCCCATATCTAGAGTTCAGTTTGGGGGAATTTATTTACTGTGATGGGACTTTGTATACAGGTCCATCATGATTTTGATCTCCTACTTGTTGAGTTGGGCGGTCCTGTAAGTCTCACAAGGTTGCAACTATCATGTCCTGTAGGCTATGATCGTCCCTTGGGCCTCAAGGATTGTAAATTGTTATTTCAGATAATTTAGACTTATGGCGTGTTATTGAAGTCATGGCGAGAGAGTTTATTTATATCTAACATGAAATTAAGAACCAAAAAGGAACAAATGTACGTATTCAGATTGCAATATCATCCTCCTCCTGTCACGATCCACATTCAAAAAATTCACAGACGACTCAATCTCCAGTTTTGACACTGCTAATTGAGTTTCCAGAGGACTGTCATGATGTGGGTGTTTTCAGTTTAAAAGCCTTTCTTCCCAACTGATTCTCATTCACCTTGAACTTGTCATTTTTTCATACCTTGCCTTCCATAGCATAATCCTGAAGGAATGGTTAGTAATGGCTATATGGGCATTTATTCTTCGATTTATATCCGATAAATTCCAGCCCAACCACCCAACCTTTATTAAATTTATTGGTATTCTTAGTACCTTGTGATCAACCAACAACTTGAAAGTAACCAATCTTGAACTTGAATTAATGCTAGGTATACTTCTATGACTTTGCAGGGGTAGACCGAAACTGTTTCCAGAGATAGACTTGGTACTTACCGTGGAAGGATAATGAAAACGAAAAGGTAGGAGAAAGGGAGAGAAACTTTCTTTTGTCGGGTTTTCCCAGAGCCCCAACAAGTTTTACACATATAAAAATGAAAACACAACATAAAAGGGTAAAACAACGTAAGTAAAACCGCATGGTGGTGGACAAATGTGACGTAGGTGTCGGCCAGAGATGGCGTCCACGTCACATGGGGCGCGCAGGTGGGTGACAACTGACAAATTCTCCTTGTCAGCTGCAAAGCTAAAGCCTAAGCCTTGCCCTTTTTAGGTGCACAAACAAACTAACAAACTATTTCTCTCTCTCTCTCTATTCTATCAAATCAAATCGTTGCTGTGAAATCTTTTTGGTTTTCAGTATCAAACAAAAACTACTACAAAAAGAAAATACACCCACCAAATCATTTCCTTCAACCGCAAGCCTAAAGCGCTTCAATTTAATTCGAATAACTGTCACATTCCATCGGATAAAACAAATAGAATTTTCATTATTCAACATTCAACAAACTCCCTTCTTTCAAGGACAAGGTCTGTTCTTTCTTCTTTTGTTTTGTTCTTTTTTGTTTTGAATGTTTATTGTTTTGTTGCTTAACTGTTTTGGAGTCTGATTGAGTTAATGTTTTTTTTAAGGATTCTGGAGCAAAGACATGGCCTTGTTTCGTAAACTCTTTTACAGGAAGCCACCTGATGGCCTTCTGGAGATCTGTGAACGTGTCTACGGTGCGTTTGGTCTTCTTGTCTGTGTTCAAATTTGTGTCTTTTCATTGGGATTATTAAAAGGTCAATGTTTTTAGTGGAATTCAGTTCTCTTAACTTTTTTGAAATATGAAAAAATTGGTCACTCATGAAATGATTGATATTTGGGTGATTAAATATGATTTTTGAAAAGATTGCTGTTTTTCAGAATATAGGTTCTGTTTGGTTGCTTAGGAAATTTGGGAAAGAAATGCAAAGTTTGAATTCTCTGTCTCAGTGTTTAGGAGAAGAGGAAAAGAGAAAAAGAATAAAAAAGGAAACATTAGAATTTAGTCTTATTGGGCAATTTTATCACTTGAAAATTGAAAACGTAGCTTGTGTATCTTTCATGTCTGACAATTTGTGTGTGCTGTGGTGGCATATAGTTTTTGATTGCTGCTTTACTACTGATGCTTGGGAAGAAGAAAACTACAAAGTCTACATAACGGGAATTGTTAGTCATCTTCATGATCACTTCCCCGATGCTTCATTCTTGGTCTTCAATTTCCGGGAAGGAGAAACGCAAAGCCAGATGACTGAATTCTTATCCGAGTATGATATGACGATAATGGATTACCCTCGTCAATATGAAGGGTGCCCGTTACTTGCAATGGAGGTGTTCCACCATTTTTTGAGATCATGTGAAAGTTGGCTCTCACTTGGTCAGCAAAATTTGCTTCTAATGCATTGTGAACGAGGTGGTTGGCCGGTCTTGGCTTTCATGCTGGCTGCATTGCTGTTATATAGGAAGCAGTACAGTGGAGAGCAGAAGACGTTGGACATGATATACAGGCAAGCTCCCCGTGAGCTTTTGCAGTTGCTGTCACCTCTGAATCCAATTCCTTCACAGTTGAGGTATCTACAGTATGTCTCGAGGAGGAATGTGGCCTCAGAATGGCCGCCTTTGGATCGAGCTCTCACCTTGGATTGCGTCATTCTTAGATACATTCCTAATTTTGATGGAGAAGGAGGCTGCCGTCCAATATTTCGAATATATGGACAGGATCCTCTTCTTGTTGCTGATAAAACTCCAAAAGTTTTGTACTCAACTCCCAAAAGAGGCAAATTTGTACGGCATTATAAGCAGGTAATATCAGATTTTTCTTGTCTTCTCAATCAGTTTTCATTCTCATTCCCCACCTCCTCCCTTTTTGTTATTAAAGGGAAAACGGTTGACATTCCTCATATCTTTTGAGGATTTAAAAGCTTGTCACACATCTAATTTTCCACAATGTTAGTAATATTTGACAATCTTGGGACTAGTGTGGAAGACTAGTAAATGGATGTATGGCCCTTTTTCCTTAGGTGCTTCAGTTGTTAATTAGGTTACATCTGCTACATTCAACCCTGTTCTTGAAACTCAAACTTGGGAAGTTATGCTCTAATACATATGTTGTATTATGAAAAAGTCAATAGTTTTTGTAACACTAATCCCCTCAGTGTATGTATAGACACATAACCCCAGTATTGCTTGGGCATTTGCTTACTCTTATTGTCACATCTTCTTTTATATGTGCCTACTGTTTGATTACTCTAGAGCATGTGATTGTCTAACCTCTTACTATTTGACTGCAGAAAGAGTGTGCGTTAGTTAAAATTGACATAAATTGCCATATTCAAGGTGATGTTGTGGTTGAGTGTATCAACTTGAATGATGACATGGAAAAAGAGGCGATGATATTCAGGGTTGTGTTTAACACTGCTTTTATAAGGGCAAACATTTTGATGCTTAATCGTGATGAGATTGATATATTGTGGGATGCTAAGGAGCTGTTTCCAAAAGAATTTAGAGCTGAGGTATATATTTTTCATACATTTTGTTTGCAATTTCGTGGTTCTTTTTTATTTGCTTTTTCTAATAAAACGTTACCCTGTGGATGAAGATTCTTTTCTCAGAAATGGATGCTGCTTCTTCCATTATTTCCATGGATTTTCCTTCCTTTGAAGAGAAAGAAGGTCTTCCTATGGAAGCATTCGCCAAAGTTCATGAAATCTTTAGTCATGTTGACTGGTCAGATCCTAGGGCAGATGTTGCATTTAACATGCTCCAACATATAGGTGCATCAAATATTGTCCAAGAAAAGTCTGACAGTGATAGGAATAGCAGTGTGGATCTCAGCCCTCGGCTGCGGAGACTAAGTTCTAAAACACTTCAGGATGAAACAAAGTTCACAGTATCACCACGTAGCCCAAGAAGTCCTGCATCTATCGGTATGAAGATTCTATCTGCATTCTCACAAATGTCATCTCTTGATTCTGATACAAGTAAGGAGGCTAAGCCCCAAGACTCTCGCATTGAACCATTCAGTCAGTCTGGTGTCATGCACCAACAAAATAACCAGTCTACTGCAGGGCCACTTCTGCATGATTCTGTGTCATCTGTTAGTCAGGTCAGTCATCTAACTGCAGCATCTGCAGATGCAGTAAATGATTCTCCAGTTGTGTCACATAAACCGAAAGCTGTTGAAACTAAAAGCATTTCAGTTTCTCCACAAACACCTTTATCTGCCCCAGTTCAACCTCCCTCTACTTCTAGTGCAACAAAAGCAGCTCTTCCTCATCCCCCACCACCTCCTCTTTCTTCAGCATCAGAACCGCCAAAGTCTTCACCTGCTATAGAAATTGGAACTTACTTACAAGAAGGCAAGTCTGCATTAGCCAAAGATGCTCTTGTAGGCAAGACTCCATTTGCAGCAGCCACTTCAAAGGCTTCCCCTTCTTCCACCTCTCCAGCCCTTGCAATAGCTTCAACTGTGCCACCTCCTTTAACACCACCTCGCAAGGAGGACCCAGCTATTAGAGCGAGCCCTCCTGCAGCCCCTCCACCTCCTCCAACACCACCTTCGAAAGAGAATCAAACTGTCAGTGGCGTACATCTGGAAGCATCTCCACCTTTGGAGGAAAATTTAGCTCTTAGTCCTAGAATTCCAGCAGCACCTACACCTCCTCCTGCATCTCCCTTGAATGAAATTGCAGCTGTTAGAGATGGACCTCTTGCAGTTCCACTGCCACCTCCTCCTCCAGCAACTGTTAGAGCTGGGTCCCCTGCAGCTCCTCCACCACCACCTCCTCCTCCAATGCCACCTTTGAAGGAAAATTTAGCTTCTAGATCTGCACCTCCTCCACCTCCACCACCTCCACCACCTCCTCTTCTTTCCAGGCAAGCAGCAAGTCCTGCAGCTTCATCATCAGCACCCCCACCACCACCGCCACCTGCCCCTGCCTTGTCATCAAGTTCTTCTCAAGTTCCTGCTGCCCCACCACCTCCTGCTCTCTTTCCTAAAAAGACAAATGGTGTTTCTCCAGAACCTCAAGCTGTAGGTCAAGGATCTTCAGCTCCTGCACCACCACCTTTTAGTCCTTCGACAAATTCAAAGAACAGACTTTTGTCACGTACTATTAGTTCAAAGAGTCATCAGACCAAGAAACTAAAGCCATTGCATTGGTTGAAGTTATCTAGGGCTGTGCAGGGTAGCCTATGGGCTGAAGCACAAAAATTGGGTGAAGCATCTAAGTATGTGCTGCTCTGCTGCTAAGTTTGGATTCTTTTTTTCCTTTTTAAATATCCTTTAAGGCTATGGTCTTTTACTTGTTTCTTTTTAATTCATTGGATTTATTAACCCTCTTTCTAGGGCTCCAGAGATTGACATGTCAGAGCTTGAGAATCTTTTCTCAGCAGCTGCTCCGAATACAGATCGTGGTGGAAAATCAAGTTCGCAGACTGCACGTGGGCCAAAATCTGATAAAGTGCAACTGGTAATGCATTTTTGGTATTTAAGTGATACAATTGTTTATTCAATTGCTTGTTTCATCGATGTTACCATCTGTAGTTTAATTCTAAATACTGTACAATCTAAGCTTTGGCTGATTGCCATAATTATTAAATACTAAGTGCAGTTTCCATCCATCTGCTTGTCATTGCTTATCTGCCTTATTCCAAAGAAAATATGAAACATTGTAAAACTGCTCTAGATGGGAAACTTGGATCCTGAAAATGAACCAGGATAGTTCTATTCTTTTAGTTTGATTCGCATAAGAAATGCAAGCTTTCAGTCTGATACATACTCACACATGAACCAAGACTTTATATCGTGGGCTGCTTGGTGATGATAACCATATCATGAACCTTATTATTATATCTTTAGTATGCTTTTGTTCAGTATCTTTCCTTCTTGCAGATTGATCACAGAAGAGCATATAATTGTGAAATCATGCTTTCAAAAGTGAAGGTGCCCTTGGCTGACTTAATGGTAGGTTGAACAGTATTGTTCACAGCTTGTAATTATTTACTTCTCTAAATAGTTGTCATGAAACGTTACATTTGGCTAATTTCCTCAAATCAACTTGCAAACTCACATGCTAACATTGGACTGCATTTTATCCTTTTATGGTTTTGCTTCTTATCCATCTTTGCTTACTTGCCTCTTTTCGCTTAACAGATGTACATATATGTGTAACAACTCAGTCCTCCAGACTGCCTATGATTTCAAATTGTGTGAAAATGGTATCAAGTTTTGGTGGAGGTGAAAAGCATAGCTTATATGCAGCTTTAAGGAGAAAAGCTTGCAGAGCTGCTATTAATATTGATGTAGGAGCTGCACAAACTTTTTTATTAATAAAAACTCGGTTTGCATCTGTAGCTATTGTTCATATAAAGAGTTATAAAATGTGCAAGCTAAATCCCAGTCTATTGAAGTTTCAAAATTTTACTTGGACAAAAAAAAGCTCTCTAACAACTAAAGGCATAGAGTACTGCTGCACAAGTTGTTATTTATAAAACCTGCAAATTTTATGAATAAAATTCATCTGATCTAAAAATATATATGTATTTTTCTCGATTCCTCAGTATACAGGAGGTAAATACTACATTCACTATGTAAAAGGTACAGACCTTTAGGTTTTCATGATGGAATCATAAATAATTTGTTCATTTAGAAATGCATCCTTGACTATGTTTGTGCTATCAAATGCAGGTCTCAGATTTTGGTAAGTCCATAATAGTATGGATTTTCACTCAATAAGCACAAATATCAAATTGCATGCATGAATGCATCTCTATTGAAATATGGTTTGCTTAAAAGGGAAGAAGTTGTAATATGTGAATATGATGAACAATCTGTTAATCTTTCATACCAGAGGGGTGGTATCTCTTGCTTGATAACCTTATGCCACTTAGTGAAACTTTTGTAGAGTTCGGTGCTTGCCTTGGAGGATTCAGCATTGGATGTTGACCAGGTTGATAACCTCATAAAATTTTGTCCTACCAAAGAGGAGATGGAATTGCTAAAGGTGAAATGAATCATTGTTATTGGGTTAATATTTGTGTTAAATCCTTGATCATAATAACGGTAGACTTAGTGCTCTCCTCTAATAATATTTATGCCTTTGATGTAATCAACACATCTTATATCCAAGGTTCTAGTATTATCTGCTCCATGAGTTATAATTGTATTCATAATGCCTTTGTTCAGGGCTATACTGGAGAGAAGGAGAAGTTAGGGAAGTGTGAACAGGTTAGGATTTTTTTGCTACTTCCTTATAAGTTGTTTATTTGTTGTCTGCTGAGTCTCTTCTCAAAATTATGAGTTGTTCTTAGGTAGAATACTTTCTGTTGGATATCATAATTCGTCATCAACTGAAAAGGGATATTTGAACTATCCAATCTGGCATTCACTTGAATAAATCAGTTTACTATCCTATGTTTCTCTATTTCATATTGTTGGCTGATATTTTCACATGCAGCATTAATTCAAACTAATAAATTTTAAATTAGCTACTTATGAACGTTATGAAACTTTGGATGGTAAAGGAAGAGAAACATGTCAAGTCTTCTTCTATCTCTTGTCTTTGAGTGAAGTTGGTTTTCTTTTATTAGGTTGGTATTTGTGTAAAATTGAGAATGGAACTTGTTAATTTAGTTGCTTTGATGAACCTATTTCCATCTGCTTGACTAGGATGTTATTCTTTGCTACATGAGATGTGAAATAAGTGGTGATTAACCCTCTGGTTTTTTCAGTAGTGCATCATGTATTGTCTGTATGCTCTCTGGTACCTTTTGTTAGTTTAAGAGGGGAGAAGAAGTGAGGAAAGGTGTTGGGCCCTTACTACATCTCTAGACATTCCAAGTTTCAATTTTTTGTTTTTTGAATCACTCTGTGCAATGATGTTGGAAAGATTGGAAGTTTTGATGAATTTTGTTGTGAATTATTATGTTGAGATATTAGCCACCTGGATTCCGCTTCTATAGCAGCTCATTATAGAGAACGAAATTTTTACCAAATATATCTTCTTTTAGCATCATTAATGGATCAATATGTTTCTTGGACCTCTGAGACAGTTCTTCTTGGAGTTAATGAAAGTTCCTAGAGTAGAATCCAAGCTCAGGGTTTTCTCTTTTAAGATACAGTTTGGCTCCCAGGTTTGATCAAAATCTGTATCCAAGTTCCAAGTTCCCAAATGTTCTTGGCTTTTCCTTTTTACTTATCTGGCCTTGAATTGTTTTTTAGGTTTCTGACCTCAGACGTAGCCTTAATGTTGTGAACTCTGCAGCAGAGGAGGTAAGTTACAAATTTTTTGCTTGCATTCTTCTTTGTGGAACTGCTTTAGATATTTAAGATTGACATCACATTAATGTCAAAACTTCTTTTATCAGATAAGAAATTCTGTCAAATTGAAGAGAATCATGCAGACAATTCTTTCATTAGGAAATGCTCTGAATCAGGGAACTGCAAGGGGTGAGTTAATTACAATTTGTCTGGTATTGGAACTATGCTAATACACTATCATACATAAGTATCATCAACATTAGGAGGCATCAAAATTGACTCTGAAATTTAGATCAATTATGTATCCTTGTAAATGGGAGTGGCTGAGGCTCCAATGTGCATCAGGAACTTTAGTGCTAAATACATTTGCTTATATGTGCTAGTGCTCAGCTTTTGGGTGAACACCCCTAAAATATTGTTTCCTACCTTTCTACTGGGAAAATTCTTTAAACCATCTATCCCTTTTTTTCCCCCATATTTGTCACTCCACTTCTCATTGCATTATCAAGTCTTTCATGTCTTTGGCTTGGTTACCTGACCTTTAATCTTGGTGTAGCTTAAGATGTCTTTGAGTATTAAGTCACAGTCAGCTCTTTCATTGTGAATTAAAACGTATTACAGTTAGCGTCGAATTCTTTATTTATATATTAGATTTATTTTCCTTTTTTTTTTTGACAGTGGTCCCAACTCCTGTGTTTCTAATTTTTCTTTAATGATGTCAAAAAATTTTGCATCTTTTATTCAATGCCCAAATTTTTTAGGTTCTGCTGTTGGATTTAGGTTGGACAGTCTTCTTAAACTAACAGAGACACGTGCACGGAACAACAAGATGACTCTCATGCATTACCTTTGCAAGGTACAAGTTGTGACTGATCATTGGATTTCTTGTGACCTTAATCACAACCTTTATTTATTAATTTAAATATATATGAACCTGTACTCATTTCTTTTCTCCTAACTTATTTTCTTGAATCTGGTACCTTTCCATAAAAAGTTCAATGTAATTAGTTGGGCATAATAATTCTGAAAAATAAACTGTAGGTCCTTGCTGATAAGCTTCCAGATCTACTAGACTTTTCAAAAGATGTTTCCAGTTTAGAACCTGCATCAAAGGTATGTTACTTGCTCTTAGTGAAAATAATTTTAAGAAGATTGAAGTTTAAGCTAGCATCTTGGTTGAAGTGTGGTTCCTATAGATACAACTGAAATATCTAGCAGAGGAAATGCAAGCCATAAGCAAAGGATTGGAGAAAGTTGTGCAGGAACTGTCCAGTTCCGAAAATGATGGGCCTGTGTCAGAAAATTTTCGTAAGGTAATTTAAGAATATAATCTGACATGTTTGAAATTGATGTAAACACATAATCTTCTTTTCTTTCTTGATGTTTTCTTCTGTTGTCCAGACTTTAAAGGAGTTCCTTTGCTTTGCCGAAGCTGAAGTAAGATCCCTGGCTTCACTATACTCAGGGGTGGTATGTCTCTAGCTCTTGCTGTGAAGAGTAGCATTCCTACAAATGTTGATCGTATTAAACCATTTATTATCTGAGGTCTATATTGACAGGGTAGAAATGTGGATGCATTGATTCTTTATTTTGGAGAGGATCCAGCTCGCTGTCCCTTTGAACAAGGTATTTGATAGTTGTGATCAGTTTGTGCTTCTACTCTCATTTGACAGCTGATTATGCAAAAAGTAAAACCTTTGACTTAATCTAGTACAAAAAAGAGAGAATGAAATTGGAAAAAAATGAAAAGGGCAAGCTTAGTCTGCTTTGAGTCTGTAATGCTTTCATATCTCTGTTTGTTTGTTGACAGTTATAGTTTTTTTCCCTCTATATTCTTCTTCTGAACTACTGCTGTTTGCTGCAGTTATTTCAACTCTACTCAATTTTGTGAGGATGTTCAATAAAGCTCATGAAGAGAACTGCAAGCAGCTTGAGCAGGAAATGAAAAAGTCAGCGGAAAGTGAGAAGTTGAAGATGAATGCTTCACAGAAGGAATCAGAAAACTTATCGCAAACTTCTATTGCCAGCAGCAATGTCAAATGATTCAGAGAGATCAACCTAAACTGCTTTCCCTTCTCAGGAGCAGAAAATTTATATATACTCCAAAAGGGCCAGAGGCATTCGAACAACTGTTTGCATTGGCAGAAAACATAAGGTGGCGGCTTTGTTGTTGAGAGGAGAACATATGGTTGACTGGTACAATCAAAATGTGAAATGCAAATACGAAAGTGATGCATTTCGCTGCTAACTCGATGTTCCTGAGAGGCAAGCACTACCAACCACCAATCCCAGTTCATTTTCAGTCATTTTGCCTAGTTTAGCTTAATGCCTGTGCCTCTTCATTTCTTCCCTTGCTGCACAATATAACTTACTGATGGGGTCTTATCATTTTTGTTTGGAGCACAGATACTGGGTTACTTCTGTAAGCAACTTGTAAATTATCTTCACAGAACTTGTAAGTAGTTTTCAAGAAACATTTTTTTGGGGATTGTGAATCTCATTTTCCCCCCATCAAAAATTTTGTTTTCATTCCCGGATTTGCCAAGTTTTGCTTTGCCAATGTGCGCTTTGTTTCTCAACAATAAATAATTGTGGGACTGTATATCTGCCACATCTATTGATGGGCATCCTTTCCACCATGAAAGATCTCAAGCTTCAGCTTTTGATTTTTACAGAGTTTGTGAACTTAAAAGGATCATATCTGAGGTAGCAAAGTAATGCACCAGGTTTAATTTTCCATGTGCTATGCACCCTGGAGCTTGACCAAAAGTGGTTGACATCCCTACATTTAACACATTGAAGAAGTTTTACCTTCCTTTTTCATTTGTAGGTGTCATATAATATTAATGTGATGTATTGATTTATTATAATAAATGTTTATATAATATGATGATATGTTCATATGTTTAAATATTTTTTTATTTTTTATATATTTATTTTTTCTTAAAGGTAGTACTAATTGAAATATATTTATCTAATTTATGGACTTGCACTTCCACCCACACAATTTACAATGCCTTCCCTATAATTGTGGCAATCCCAATATCAGAAGCTTGATGAAAATTTTCTGAAGGAGAGATTTGATGAAATTTGTGTCCTTTTTCCATGCAAATGGGTGGCAATCACCAAGGGTTCTTATAATACCAAGTAAATACTGAGAATTGACAATTGTGGGTCAACTGTCCCCGATTTCCATCAATCCATAAACATTAAAATAAAAAAAAAGTATGTGGCTCAGTTGATTCGAATCCGCCACTGCCTTGGTACCCTAAATCTTAAATTTGTCTCGGAGTTAAGTGAGAGCTAATTTAGAATATTTTTTAATATAAGTACACGTAACATGTGGTATTAAAATTAATATAATTAAAATAAAATTTCAATCGTCATAAAATTATTTTAAATTTTAAATGAGAGTTGTTAAGATTTGTTTCGAACAATTATAATAATTCAAATTCAAATATCATCAATTTAATAAAATTTTTAAATATTGACAATCACGTCCACATCGATATAAGTCAAAATATCCCGAATGATTCTTGCTTAGAGTGTTAATAGTTCTTATAGAAGTGCGAGTCACGTGTCTTCAACAGAACAAAAATGTGAGGGCACATCAAAGCATCCCTAGCTCTAATTTACTCTTATTATCACTGCGCAGCTGCTTAAATTATTGTCCCTAGACATGCCAATCCACAATGCAAATGCCAAGAAATTGACTCCATATTTCTCTTTCTTTGCTATAAATTTTATAAGTTTGGATCTCACTGACTTTCATTTCTAACGTATCAAATGAAGCTTTGACTTGGTATTATTATTTGGATTTTGTACATTATATTTGGTGAAAGTTAACAATTAATGCATTTTCAGCTGTGCTTAGGTGCTTAATTAGGTGCCCTTAATGATGATTAATCATAGTCTTGTCAGTCCTGCTTTGCATCCACTCGCCCTTTCAAACATTGCAGTACAAAGCAAGTGGGCAGAAAGTTGTAGGGAAAAGGTACAGTGAACATTACCTGCTCTCATTGCACCTACTTCTCCTCCTAGGTGGTGGGTTTTTGCTTGCTGCTTTGATTATGCTGTAAAATTGTTCAAAGGGCATCAATTTATAGCAAGTTCAGGTTGTAGTACAAAGTCCTGAGAATAAATCTTTTGATAAGGGAAAAGAAATAGTGATCTTCTACATATTGCAAACAAATGATCAATACCCAAGAATGATTGGATTGGGTAAATTGGTGTCGGTGAGGAAAAAGAGTACAAATTTCAGTTTGTCCACACATGAAGAAGGGCAGCTCTTGGCATGATATGGCCTCGCATGCTTGTGAGAAAGCAAAGAAAAGAGAGGGTGGGGTCCCAACCTTGCAATAAACAAAGCCTTTTTTTCATGTTCACTAATTGGATTCCACCGGTCAGCCTTAACCCCAGACATTCCTCCCGTTGCCATAAAGCCTTCTTGTGTGACAAAATATCCCATATTTCAATTGATCATGATGCAAGGAGGTTTCAGCATCTGATCTCAGTTTGGATTGAATGGCCACTTTGAGCTTTGATGGTTTCCTGACAATGGGGTTTAAGGGGTTCCTTCAACCTTTCCTGTTCTTGTCAACGTTGCAATAAAAGTAGTAATAGCAACAAGTTCACCTACATCTTCAAGATAACTGATTAAGATCAAGAGCTCTGGAAAGTCAATGCTCTACATCTGATAATGGTGGGCAATTAATTCTCTTTGGAGCCAATTCAACTTGGGACTAATTTTTGGATAACGAGGAGAAATGTGTGTGTTCCCACTTTATCAACCAGTCAAGCATTTCTTTGGAAATTGTCACCAGCAGTCCACCTAATCCTTGTGAATGACTGTTCAAACCAAACCCAAAAACATGAGTCTCAAGGACCCTCACCCTGACACTGACAATGACAAATATTCACCAAACGAACCATGGGATTTTCTTGCTTGCTTACAGGGACATATTTGTTTTCACTTTATCTTTTTCTTGGTGTAGGATTTTTGTTCTTCATACACCCAAAATTAGAGCATAATAAGGATTGAGCACAAAAATTATGAGGCAACAAAGCTACTGCTGCCATCACCTCTAAACACAAAAGCCACATATTTTTTGGCTTGGTTTGGAGTTCCACGCCAAGGATTACCTAGCAGTTTTTTCCAAACCACCTGTTTTTTTGTTTTTTTGCCTCAGAATCAGATTCAAAGAAAATTAACTGAAGGCAGGCACCCCTCTTTCATTGCAGAACAACTCTTGGTTGCATAGAATACAGTGATCTCCAAGTCTGAGATATCCCTTTGATACTGAAAAAGAGAGAACAATTAAGCAGAGGGGAAAAAAAAAGGTTGAAACAAAAGAAAAAGAGAGATCCTTAACAACAGCCCCAAATCATTTAACCCCACCACGTCTGTATCTCAGGCTTCTCTCATGAGTAGCCAGGGCCGACATTAAATAAAAAGAAAGAAACAAGAGCAAAAGGAAAAAAGCAAGGAACCCAATCCTCTGTCCCTTGCAACTCACTCTCTCTCATTCTCTCTCTCTCTCTCCCTCAATTGCTTTGCAAAGGGGAAGGTAATGTTCCATCTCAACAACCTCCATTTCTTCAACTTAAAGCCTCTTATCCAATAATTAACATCCATGCCCCAGTAGTACTCAATTACCGCAAAGGAAGGGTAAAAGGAGGGTAAGATAAATAGGTGGAAAGAGATGGATTTGGGTAGTAGGAGAATAGAAGGAGCTAAGAGCAGTGTTGTTGCAGGGTCAGTGTGGGAAACTAGGATGAAGAGTGATGAAGTCAAAGGTGGAATTAAGGTTTTCAATGGGGAAGAAAACAGCAATGTTGAAGAAAATGGTGATAGTGGTAATAAAAGATTGAGTTTGAAGAAAGGCCAAACTGTCGGCGGTGTGGCTGTTAGTGGCAAGAGAAAGACTTGGAAAAGTGAAAGCTTTGAAGGGTTTGAGAAGAACCCAATTCAGATTGCCAAAGGCAAAGCTGGGGAACAGTGCAAGGAGTTGAGTGTGTCTGTTGATGGGATTAAGAAGAGCCCAATTCGGGTAGCTAAAGGAAGATCCTCCGATGAACATTGCAAAGACTTGAGCTTGTCTGTTTATGGAATAAAGAAGACTCCAGTTCAGGTCAAGAAAGGAAGATCTGAAGGAATTAGGGAGCTTAGTAAGTCTGTTGATGGGATTCCGAGAAGCTCAATTCCAATGAAGAAGCCAAGATCTGAAGTCGCTAAAAGGTCTGGTGAGCTGAGAAAAGAGGTTGTTGAATCTAGTGAGAGGATAGAGGCGAATTCAGTTCAATTAAGGAAGCCAAAATCAGATTCAGTTAAGGCCTCTGATCAGTCTGGTAATGGAAACGGAAATGAAGCGGATTCACTTCAATTGAAGAGCTCGAAATCGGAGGAGAATAAAGTTTTGGTTTTGGATGATGAAAAACAGGGGAATAATGTTTCCATTGAAGAAAATGAGAAGAACCCAGTTGATACAGAGAAGAATGGATCTGAAGAAAACTGTAAAGAGTTTGGCGTGTGCCAAGAAAAGGTAATTTCAAGCAGTACAAGCAATGGAAACACGGTCAAATCATCTCCTGAAGGATTAGTTGACGATGATGATGATGATGGTGAAGATGATGAAGAATTTTATGAAGAAGAGGAAGAGGAGGAGGCGGAGGAGGAAATTGATGTTGGGAATGAAACGAAAAGTTTTGACATTAAGGAAATGAATGTACCAGAGGAGAAGCCTAACAAAGCTGTTAATGAAGAAGAGAAAATACCTGAAGACGAGCCTAACAAAGTTGTTCATGAAGAAAAGCCTAAGAAAGCTGTTAATGAAGTGAAGAAGCTACAAGAAGATAAGCCTAGCAAAGTTGTCAATGAAGTGAAGAAACTTAGCCAATTCCATAACAGAACTGCACCACTTTCTTCAACTGTGAATAAGCTGCCTCCCCCAGTTGTAAAGCGTTCTACTTCAGTTTACACAACTCCTACAAAAACCACAAAATCTACTCCTTGTAAGTCTGTGTTTCTATTTGAATCTTTATTGACATTAAGATTGCTGTTTTCTTTTCTCTTCCTTTTTCTTTTTGGTTATGAATGTTACTGACCTTGTTGGTTTCCTTCAGTTTCAGCCTCAGATGATTACCATTGTCAGAGTTTCCCACACACTCAGAACAAATTGCAGAATTTAGGTGGGAAAAGATTTCACTTCCAAGGAAAGATCAGTAAATTTCATATTTGCAACTTGTTTAATTCTTTTTCTTTTCTATATTTTATCGATCTTTCAGTTGATTTAGTCATGTGGAGAGATGTATCGAAATCGGCATTGGTCTTTGGGATGGGAACATTTATCATCATCTCATCCTCTTACACCCAGGACCTGAACATCAGGTGTCTAAACTTGTCAATGAAACACAAGTCTCAATTTTGGAATTTTATCTGTCTTTTTCATTTTAACCTCCTCTTTTTTAAAACAGAGTCCATTACTAAAACTCTGTCTGATCAATGCTTCTACAGCTGTATTTCTGTAATTTCGTATCTGGGGCTTAGTTACCTTGCTGCCATTTTCCTTTACAGATCAATCATCTGCAGGTAAATCAGATGCCGTCAATTATCACATGAACTGAGTTTAAAGCCAAATCTTTTCTTAACCCTTCTATTTCCTTTCTAATAACAATGCAGGGGAGTTGTGGATATAGATGAATCAAGCTGTGTGCTTGGAGAAGAAGAAGCCGTTTGGTTACTTAAATTGGTTCTTCCTTACTTGAATGAGTTCCTCCTAAAGCTCAGGGCACTTTTTTCTGGTGATCCTGCCACTACAATGAAGGTAACATTTCCATATTCCAACCCTTTGCTTTTTTTTTTTGTTTTCCATATTCATTTTTAACATTGAGGAGGAGGAAGATGGCAAAAAGAAGTTAATCAATTGGGACAATGGCAGCTGGCAGTGCTGCTATTTGTTTTGGCCAGGTGCGGCAGCTCCATAACTATCTGGAAGATGGCTAAACTGGGTAAGTTTTGTTTGGTTGAAATCATAACTTTTAATCATAACTTAAAACAAAACAAGCACCTTTTCTTTATAAAATGGGCAAACTTGTTTTCAAAAGAACAATTCTGTCATTATTTTTGCGATGGGGTTTGTCCCCTCCTTTACCTCATTGAATGCTCTTGGCTTTTCAATGCTATGAGTCTTATCTTCCTATAGCTTTTACCATGCTGAAGTAATTTTGCCTTTTGGTTCTCTCTACACGACTGTTAAATTCTTTCACCTGTTAACTGACCGCTTGGTTGTGCTTTCACTGCATCAGGCTTTTTTGGCGTTTTCACTGTACCAAAAGTCTGCTCTTCTTATTCCCACCAATTAACTGCGTACGGTAAATCCCCCCTCTCCCTCAATAAGTTACAGTTGTCTCTGTTGTTCATTCCTATTCATTATTACAATAATAATACTCTGAAGTTCTACTCCCATACCGTTACAAACTCACATCAATGGCACTGCCCCCACATCTGACCCTTTATATCCAAGAGCTTGTAGTGAACGTCTGATTAATTTAACGGCTCTTTTGTTGGTCTGATGATGTCTCCCTGACGGGTAGATTTCATGGGTCCTACGCTTTTTATGCTCCTAGGCCTTAAAAGTCAGTCTCCATCATTACATCGTTATCTCCATTATTGGATTCTTATTCGGCCCATTCCCTTTATCACCTCCCTTCTCATAAGCAAGTTTTAGGCTTGGAAAATTGAGGCATGAATGTTTCTATACTAGGACCTAGATGTTCTAATAATGGAATCGGATATGACTGCAATAACTTCACCATCAAGAGTGGGGGGGGAATGAAAGTTAGATGTATCAAATAATGAACATAGTTATTATTGTATGTAATAGGACTCATCATGGTGGGTAGCCGGCATAATGAAGTATTTGTTGCCCTGTCATTCTCTGCCTCGAATTGGGTTGGTGGGGGTGGTTAAATGTGCTTAATATTATAGGAATAAGCAGCTAAAAACAGGTTGATTCGGTTGCTAAATGATAAGCGTGCGTGTCATGGATCACCTTGATTTCTGCTTACTTCCATTCTGATGTCTTACATATTAGTAAAAAGTTTAAATAATTTTTTATATGATTTATCATTATTCATATTTTTAATTTAAAAATTATATTTATTAGATGGTAAATGGTTTATTCCTTATAGATGTGTAATCCGTTACATATGAATCGCTTTTTAAATTTCTTAAATAAAAAAGAAAATCATCTTGAAATAATCTAAAATATTTTAAATCTTTGTAAATACGAAGGAAAATTTTGGATACGACGCTTTCGTGATGCATGGGACTCATGCACGCATAAAAAAGCCGTGGCGGTGGCCATCTTCACCCTGGTTTGGAACCTATCTTCCATTGTTGCTCGCATTTGGGCTGGTAAGAACCAAATTCCAGAGCTACCTTCCTACCAAAACTGGTTCAATTCGATGGGTTTTTTCCTTCCTAACCCTTTCTTCCCTGTGTAGCATTCATGCTCTTTGTGGCTCTCCGATACTATCAGCAAAAAATGGTGACAGATGATTGGGTGGAGGACGAAGCTGGGCCCGGGAGTAGAGAAACATTCCAAGGACCGACAGGAACACAAAGACACGGGCCTGGACCCTCTAGGGTAGAAACAAATAAAGTAAAGAGAGGATCCTAAGAGTGAGCTTTGGCCCATATGCCTACATTAGGTGTTGCATTACATGTTCCAGATTGCTGTTTTGTTTTATTCCTTCATATATTTTTTTAATATATAGTTCTTTATATAGTATAATTTGTTTTTATCTTTATTTTTGGGGGTTGTAAATATGCATGTTTGGTTTATGTGACTTCATTTTAGAAGCTAACAGGTCCAATAGGCCAGCATGCCAATAAACAATTGATATTTTGATGTTGATTACAATGGAAAAGATAAATGGAAAGTTTACTAACTTTGGATTTTACTCTATAATATGCAATGTTGGTATAATGAATCCTCTTCCTCATCATAACCTTATAGAAAAATATATCAAATTTTTTAATGAATAAGCATATGCTTAATTATTCTTTAACTTTTCTATGCCTCTCTTTTCTGTTTAATGATTATTCTTGTTTTACTTATCCAGTCTAAGCTCTAGACTTTGATCTTATTTAAAAAATTTTATGTCATTTCATTGGATTTTCCCCATTCTTTGATTTATCACTTTTTGGCCTTACTGCCTAATGGATTTAGTCAAATTGGACAAACCCAATCTTCATTTTTGTTTTGTTTTTTTCTTTCTGTTCTTTTGCTTATATAAGAAGTGAGCTCAATTGGGTTTTCATCCATAATTTTAACTTTAAACACATCGATGACTTATGCATGGAAGATCAAACTTTGACTATTTTAACATAAGCTAGTTTCTCAAATGCTTCCTTGAGGGCCTGGAGGAGTGGAGGTAATGGTCCTTGGGTTGGGTTTGAGCCCAAGCTTATTTTCCTGGTTGCCACCAGGCCTAGCAGTGGCTGCTAGTTTGTTCATTGAGTATCCAAAAAACTTGGGCCATTCAAAAATAAAATTGTTGTATTATTCAAAAATAAAATTGATGCAAAATTTGTCTCAACACAAATTTCAATAAATAGATCATAAGATTTGGCAGTGATATGGACTCATATCAATATTCTTTTCCATTTTTTTGGCCTAAGGAGCAAATTGACTCATAACTAAGTGATATGGTGGATCTCGTGCCATTGTTGCCAGCTGTTTGTTTTATCGTTATTCCACTTTGGTAGCAATTCCATTGAATCTGAGACCCTTTAGCAAAAGAAGTTGATTATGGAACTTATCCTGCTCTGGTATAAAAAATACAAGAAGCAATGCTTTAACAAAGATTAATTAAATGAACTGAAAATTAACATGGTTCTCTCCTTCCCTGACGCAATCCCAGTCAGTGACTGAATCACAATTTTCTTTTCTAAACATTTCAGTTCCTTCTGTTAACCAGATCGGTAATAGAAAATACAGTAGATTCAATTATGCAATAACAATAGAATCTTTTTTAAGAGGACAGTACTTGAAAACCCTTGAAGAAATTTTGGGTTAGCTATGGTTTCTATCAGGTTGAAGTTGACATAAGCCAGCTGCCAAAGTGCCAACCAGGCGCATCACAGCTTGTCTGCCTGCACTGATTGAGTTTCCAAAATTGTTCTGCTTTCCTGTCAAACCTAAAAATGGGTTTGATTCCTCTTCATGAAACTTCATCCAGAAATGAATACCACTTTCGAACTGTTCAACAGCATTCCAACACCTGAAATTGACACTCACTATGCATTTCCATCTTCCCTTCAGATGTTTTAAGGAGTCAAAGCTCAAAACCCATGGCCCTTGAACTCTTTGTCTGGACAATCAGTACAGACATAATCACTGTTTATGATTTGCCAAAATCTTTTGTTCCAACACGTGGCATGCAGATTGGAAGCGATGACGATGTTTAGAGGCTTCCAGAGAGCCCAATCACCCCAGTTAATCATGCTTATTAAGTTATTAAGACCGATCAGAAATGCAATATTTAAGCTTTGAGTTGGTAAGTAGATGTTATTATCATCCTTGGGTAGCTGCATTATTGAGCAGTAATCTTAGTTAAAAGAGTTGGATTCAAGCAGCCAATTGATAGCTTATCTTTCCAAGAAGCTAAGATGTTTATCAGTTAGAATGTTGGTTAAGTCACCGTCTCTCTGGAAACGTGACATTTTCCTCATAATCCCAGCCGTTTGTTGGAAAATTTTCTCCAAGCACCTTTCATTGCTATCAATTTTTCCCACTCACATTGTCACCTTGTAATCAAGCGCGATAGTCCCAGTTTCCTGGAGACCTGGTAATCTGGGCACTCCTTCAATTTTAGCCTCAGAAATAGAATTATTGAAAGAATCTGTTTCGAAGATTGAGCAACACCAAACCTGTAAGAGATTCCGAATGAAATACAAGTGCGACTGATTTGCATATTTATGAAGTGGAATCACAAACGAAAGGTACGATCCTTTTCTAGTGCATATTCTGATGAGAAACTCATTAGAATCCAAGTTCACCTAGAAATATATGGCAAATGAATCATCAGAAAAACCAATACAACAAATTCAGGACTTGTTTGTTTGAAACCACTGTTACTTAATACGTCAAATAAGCTTCCGCCATGTGCCCATGGACTCTAACCTATCGTTTTCCACTCCTTTTCCTAGTTGGCCTGCCGTTGGTTTTCTTGGTGATAGTAAGAACTTTTCTAGCTAACTTGGGTAGTTTTCTTTTGTTCAACTTTTGTTTGATTCCATCAGCTGTATCAAGTTTGGGTTATGCTATAATTTCTTGGTTGACCAGTTCCTGCTGTTCAAGATACTAACAGTTATGACTAGATTGGCCTACTAATCAATTTGCTCGAAAAAGGCTCAATTCAATTATTGAGCAAGAACTCTGTAGCCTGTGCAAGTATGTGTTATTAGACAGTCAAGGTCTTGGATCACTGAATCACATAATTTCCAGGGCATGTAGGGTTTTCTTTCTGTCCTTCGACCCTAAAATCACAAGTGAAAAGACCCATTCCATTGAAAACAAAGTACTTTAACACGTCACTCCAACAATAATCATAAGTGCCGTTAGAAACTACTATTATCTCAAAAGTTCAAATTACAATTAGGATAATACACATCAACCTGCCGAATAATGAAACGTTCCATGTGATGGAGCTGAGAGGTCACCAATGAGAGCTCTCCTCTTTTTAGACAAGTCACTGTCTTCGTGATCAAAAATCAGAATCTTTTAAGTGTTAGTGTCCGCCACAGGTTTTAAAAGAAGTACATAAAATGTTTTAATTTCATGTCGAATAAATAAAAAAATTTTGTGAAATTTATAAATGAGCGCATTACACACTTTAATAGGTTAATATTTTGAAAAGGTAATAATTCTGTAACAAAATAATATTAGAACGGATTCAATGTAAACCGATCCACACCAAGCACTTATAAAAGAGAGGTAGGTAGCGTGCTGAAAACAAGAAGGTTGACGTTGGATTGGGTGAAAAAAAATGTGATGAGAAACGTTTTGGAAAAAATATTAGAATACTTTAATCTCATATAAAACAAGTAGAGATCTTTAAAATTTGAGAAAATTGTAAAAAATAATCTTCCTCATAAACTTTCACTCGAACATTTGATTCATTGATTAGTGTATTATCTATTATCTAAAAAGTAGAGTTCGAATCCCTACTCTCCCAATTATAAGAAAAAAAAACCTTCTTCATAAACTTAATTCAAAAATATCATTTATTATAGTTTTGACTATTTTTAACCAATTTTTGACATTACTTGACAACAATACCTTTTAAACAATTTCAGATAAATTAAAATGGTTTCAGTTTTTTCCATTCCGTCATCCAAATAAAAATTTCAAAATTAAATCTCTATTTCTCTCTCTTGCCATGGACTATCTATCTCGCGATCCAACTCTTTCTTGCAATCTCAAAGAGCAAAGATGACATCAAGATATGTATTTTAAGTTTTTAGGTTTATTGGTTTATTCTTAAAATTTTAAAATTGAAGGGTTGAAATTAATTAGACGTATCTGTAAATTAGAACATTGTATAACTTTGATAACTTAAACCTAACTGCTAGTATGCAAATCAATTAATTATTTGGTATTACATTACTAGTTTTTAAGCATTATGTCACTGATTTTTAGCTATTGTGAAACTGAGTTTTAAGTATTATGTAACTTAATTATTGTATCTCTGGTATTTAGGAATTACGTGACTGGTTTTAGGCATTACGTGAATAGTTTTTAGGCATTGTGTGGTTGATTTTTAGGCAATGCCTAAAAGCTAGTTACATAATACCTTACTAACTAGTCATGCAATGCCTTACTAACCAATGACGTAATGCCTACTAACCAGTCACGCAATGTTAAATCAACTAATCATGTAATAATTAAAAATCAGTCATGCAATACCTAAAAACTAGTTATGCAATACCCAAAAATCGATTACGTAATGCCTAAAAACCAACAAAACTATTGAATTTATTTAACAAAATCTAGAACTTCAAACAATACACCATATTCCATTTAACAACATAATTAACGAATATGCCTACTTGGCGAAGAATGCTCAAAATACTCTAAAGTTTTTCTTCATATATCAAAAAGTATTCCAAAATATTTAAAAATACTCAAAACGCTTAAAGATTTTTCTTCGTGTATCAAAAACCACTCCAAAATACTCAAAATGTTGAATGATTTTTCTTTTTGACAAAAAATACTTTAGAGATGAATGATCTGGCAAGTAAAGCTCGAAGAATATGAGTCGATTTAAAATGCAAATCTAAACATATAGGTAGATTTCATTAAAGGTAATTTTGTCCAAAATTAATTCTCTTGGTTAAAAATAATTTTTGAAAAAGACACAAGACTCAATGAAAATACCAATGAGTATATGATGAGTGATAGTAGAGAAAAAATGCGATACCCTTTTCCAAACTGAAGGGATTAATCTGCAAAAGATAGGTTAGCAAAAATTCTCTTAGAACTAGAACTAATTAGATAAACCTGTCTTTCTTTCCTTCCTTATTTCTTTCCCCCTTTGTTAGTCTTTCTATAGCTCTCCTTAGTAAATGAATAAAACCATTTTTGCCCTACATAAAATCAATGATAGAGATATTTACCAACTTCTAGGTCTTCCATTAACTAGAATTTACATAACATATTTTTTTTATTTTAAGAAATGAATATTAGATGTAAACTACAAAATGCCAAAGAGGGTGACGTTTGATATCAATTGAATGGTTCATTTTTTTGTCTCTTTGATCCTTTGGAAATCACCATTGTGTGGTTCTCATTTCCTTACCTTATCAATACTCCTTTTTTTTTTTATCAATTTAGTATTATACTATTTGGCTAAGTATCTCAAACTACTATCAACTTGCCTTGCTAGTTGCCCCTATGTGGCCCATCCAAATTAGGTTAAAATAATTGCTTTAACCTAAGTTTTCGATGCTATTTTTTTATGCATTTTGACAATTTTGGCTTAAAGCCAAATGCTTAACTTACAAGGTGACACCACAAACAAGCATGAAATAATAGGTAAGCAGACTATGATACTAAAGAAAAATTTAACATCGAGCTCTCGAGTAAACTAAAAAAATAAAAAAAAAAGGAGCTGAATCCGATCATATATATATATATAAATATTTTTTTCCAAATAAATGAAATATCATACGTTAATTTATTAAATTATCGTCAAGAGAATTTCAAGATTTATAGTATAAAATCTTCGTGTTGTAGTTTTCAAATTCATGGTATATTACACAACGTCCAAATGTGCATGTCACATCCTTATGCGTCCCAATTCTTTAAACTTTTGTCGTTGAGTCAAAACTAGATGTTAAAACATTTAAATAATTAAAGAAATCAAATCATTTTATCTTGAAGTTTCTGCTATTTTCTTTTGTTATGTCATTGTACTTACCTTGCGTTAAAGACCAATCGGTCGTTGCAAAGGTGGACAATCATACGCCATGAGAGAAGTTCACTAGGTTACGCATGCAAAAGCACAAAGAAACAAAGAAAGCTTCGATGAAGGCATTTTTCTTAATTTTATACTAACATAATGTCTAAGCCCACTATGCACATCTTAAATTATACGCTAACTTACAAAAATCTAAAGGGACTGACTTTTAATTTATTTGTTAATTGCTTTCTTGTATATACGTATATAATTAATTATTGAGAAACGAGAGTGTTGAAGGAGTGAAATCGAACTTTGGGACTTTGATTGACAAATAAACATAACATTTAATTAATTATTGAAAAAGAAGAATGTCGAAAGAGCATTAAAACTGAACTTTGGGATATATTCAAGGTAATGATAGAAATATGTATGTATATCTCCGATTTATTTTGATTGACAAATGAACATAACATTTAATCAATTATTGAAAAAGAACAATGTCGAAATATATTCACCATAATGACAAAAGTATGTGCGTGTATATTTCTGATTCACTTTGATTGACAAATGAGTACAACGTTTAATCAATTATTGAAAGAGAAGAACGTCGAAGCACTGAAACCGAACTTTGAAATTTATTTAACGTAATGACAAAAGGATGTGTGCGTATATCTCTGATTCACTTTGATCGACCAATGAGCATAACGTTTAATCAATTATTGAAACAGAAAAATGTCGAAGCAGTGAAACCAAACTTTGAGATATATTTGACATAATAATAAAAGCACATGCTTGCATGTATCTCTGACTCACCTTAATTGGCAAATAAACATAACGCTTAATCAATTATTAAAAAGAAAATTGTTGATGATAAAGTGAGTGCATACATCTCTAACTCGTTTTAGACAATAAATGAATGCAATTTCTATTTTATTGGTGAAGTTTAGTACATTAAATATTGAAAATGTTTCTGTGAAAATGAAGTTTCACATATCTAATAAAAAGAAGAATCGAGACAATTCTCCATAAAACGATGTAGCAATGAAGGAGAGCCGGGAATTAAGTTTTGTATTTATTAAAGGGAAATTTCAACCGTAGAATTTCGGGTAGGGGGCCAAAGTCCTCTGCAAATGTATCAACATTTATATATACTTATTAATTGTTCATAATGGCATGGTCCCATTTATCCACACAGTGATTAACCCTAAAAAACAAATTAAAGCCACAATTTTTGTTTTCTTTTTCTTTTTGGAGTATAGGAGTCGGAAGCTCCTTTTTGAGGTCCATTCCAGGTCATAATTAATTCCCCTAGTATGTATATAACTTGGCCCCATCCATCTAGTCTGCTTGATTATCAATACCTAGTTTTCATGTTATAAATGCAGATAACATTTATTTATTTTTAAAGTGTATGCCATATATAATAATATGTAATTGATAGTTGAGAGTATTGTAAACATAGCAGTATAATAAGGGTCACTTCGTCTATTATTAACTATTTATAAATTAAATATTCATTTTAAAAATTTAACATATCACGTTTAATATAAACAAAAATAACAAATCAACGTAAATTAAATAAAATTAATGTATAATGAGATTTTTAGAGCCTTGAATTTATCATCAAAATAAAGTATTAAGGGCTGATTTTGTTCGTTAATTTATATAGGTAACAATACATAATTGTATTAAATTGTTTATACCTAAACTTAGAACACTTGCAAGAGTCAAGATACTATTTGGGATGGCAAATAAGCATTAAAGATCTTGTCACATGGTAACATATAAAGTCTAGCTCAGAAGCAAAAGAAATTCCCCATTGCTGCCTAGCTGGCTGAGAGTGCTGGGAATATTGGAGAGATGTTCATTTGCATCTGTCCACAAAATCTTGTGTCTAAAACCCATATTTTGCTGTATAACTGCAATTAGCCTTGGCATGCATGCACATACACATAATTTTGCACAATTTAGTTGTTATTTTTTTTTGTCTTTTCTCTTTTGGAATTCCCCTGTCCATGGGGAGCCCTCAAGATTTGGTGCCTGCCTGACTATAATATGTGTTCTGCCATATTAAAATCTTAAAATTAACTTGAAAATGAAAGAAATTAAATATGTATAATAGGAAGGATACTATAATGAATTTTATGGAGGTTTTCTGAAATGTCCATTGACGAAACTCAAAAGTCACAAGGCCACATCTACCCTATATACTGATATTTCTGCTATATATTCTATAAGTTATAACTATAATAATGATTAATGTTCCTTTCATTTTCTCTTTGAATTATGTTATCAGAAAGAGAAAGTAGAGAGAGGGGAACGAAAAACTGTGCCGAAAACAAGCAGCCAAAACCCAAAAGGAAACAGCGAGAAATATACCAGGCTGCCAAAACAACTGGATTGATATTCTTTACAAATTGTTAAGCTTATCTCTTGGACCCAGATCCTTCGTTCATTCATGTGCTCCAATCAAAATTCACAAAATCATACAAATCCTGTCACTAACATGAAACCTTTTCTTTCATTATTATTATTTTTATAAAGATTCCTCATAGGGTCCTTCTGCAAAATAATTTGTCTGTGAGGTTACAGTGCCAGTACTTAGAGAAAAGGACATTACTATTCATTGGGTTTTCATCCTTGGGTGAAATCAGAGTAAAAAGTTTAAATTCTGAGTCATAATACTCTTCTTATACCTAAAAAGAAATAAAAATAAATGCAATGGGACTTGAATTGATTGAGTTACTTCACCAATTTGCACCCAGTTTTTTTTTTATCAGGTCATTAAATAGAGGTGCCAAAGAAAAAACAAAAGTGCATCGTACGAGACATGAATGAATCTGAAGCATGCAGAGAAGGTGGTAGAGCCTGGAGAAGAGAGGTCTCAGATTCTCAATCCCAAAGATAAGAAAACAGACAAAGAAGCCTATAGTTTGTCGCAGAGTTTAGTGAACCTGTGGATGGACACTGTTGGACACACAATGTTATCGGCTACTTCCTTTGCATCAAACCAATATTTCAGATTTCCCTATCTTCCTATTCATTCTGTGGTTTACCTTTTGGGCGCCCATGTGACAATTATTGGATGTGCAATCTCACATCATCTTTTTTTTTTTTTCCTGCACATTGATTTATGACTCGACAAATGTTTGGACTTTTACTGTTATTATATTTGCAAAATAAACTCTAGTTACATCTCTTTTCGTTAACATCTCGTGAATAAATTGGTGATATTTTGATAATTTTACTTAACACCAAAACTATTTATAGAATAAAATTTATTCACAACATACTATCTGAAAAAAAATAATCACAAGTTATTGTGTAGAATCAGACTTTTTTTTTTCGAAAAAATGGATGAAGGTGCTTTATTCAAAGCTTATCTATATACCTATACAGTTGCTTAGGTTTTTTTTTTCTTAAAAAATTAAAAATAGAATGAACCCTTTGTGAAAAACTGTGCTATAATTGGTAAGAAGGGTACAACTTCAAATTGAGACATGAGATAAATGAGGACATTTATGCATGGTTTAGCCGACTCAATTCAATGTACAACCTAAGATAAAGATGAAATAAATTAGATTGGGCTTGGACTTAAATAAACAAAACAATAACAAATAAAAATATGTTGATGTTTATCCACTTCCTTTGACCTAGTCTTTTTCCTCTAGAGTTTATCACTTTATCTTAGTCGGCTAGTCGAGGATTAAGATTCATGCCGCAGTCATTAACCTTTATCATTTAAAAAGAAAATTAAGCATTCGAGACTAAGTCTGTTCGATGGTAAAAACACTTTTTGACTTTTTGTTCGGTATTTTTTTGGGGGTTTTACTTAATAATTTTTTTTATTTTTCTTCTTGCAAAGATGATATAATAGAATATCATCATACATTATTTTTACATAATTCGATTTATTGATCGATCTACCTTAATGAACATGGAGTAATCCATTCTTAATAGCTAATGATAGTACTTTGTTCATGTCAATATCAAGAAAACTAGTATTAGATAAGACTACACTTTGTCTCTGTAAGATCATTATCTTCCTTGTTCCTAATCCTCCTCCACCCCTTTTTTGGGCCACTCCTCCTCCCCTTTTAAGGTTATGAAAATTTCTATATTTGTTTTTTCCTTGGGGGATGATACCATCCCCATAATAGATACACAAAAATGAATCGTTAAAAACCTTTGATCAAACAATGTTAAATTGGACGATTCAGATTCAAAGCAGCATTCATTTGATGGTATATCGTATATATCAGTGTTGGTGATGGAAGTGTGCCATCAAAATCTATAACTCTCAGATAATTATGCTGGCTAGGGTGCCTTGACCCCAGATGCCCGAGCCTACGAGGGGCGCGAGCGGTGGGGTCTACTCCTTAATAATAAAGACAGACAAACCAAGTGTAACCATATGGCAACATGGGACCCGACACTATCATCGACCCTTGAATCCAAGCCTGAACCAGAAACCACCGGTCGGCATACGTTTCTCTCCTTCCCCTTTTATTCCCTTGTCTTCTTATTTTCTAATGCTCCTTTTGTTTGTTGGTTGATTAGCCGGAAGCACAACCCTTTTTAAATTTTTGGTTTTAGATAATTATAAGACAAACAAAAAATTAAATATTATCTTAATCCATACCTATAAACACATGTTAACATTTCCCAAATATTAATTATACATAATCAATTAGGATTAGTATGATCTCAATATCAAGTAATTCATAACATCAAGTATAAATTAAAATATTTTAATTAATTTTGAGATTTATAGCTAACACAGTCCAATCAAGATTGGACTTTTATAATCGTATTATGATGAATTTTATGATAATAATACATGAGATTTCTGACGCGGAAGACTTCAAGTAACGAAAAATGAAAGACTAATTACTGACAAATAGGTAAGCAAATTTGTCTGGTGGCCTGTGGTGGGCGCGGCAGCCAAAAAGGAGTTAGAAGCAAAGCAAGCTGCTGCGTTTGACTGATATTGTGCCATGAACTTCATTATCCAACCTTCGCCTGGGCCAATGGCTGCAGCACAGTTAGTGTGCAGTAGCTCAGCCGTCCATGTGCAATTCTCCAGCAGTTTCCCCCAGGAAACTTTGTTTTTTCTCCTCCTCCTCCTCCTCCTCCTCCTCCTTTTGTGCTTCCAATGACTGAGATGTTATTGGAATTCGATGATTGGATGCTGCAAAACGTGATTAAGCTTCGGTGTGTCTTGATTAACTAATAAAATAATAGTATTAGCTGACGACAAATATGGATGTTTTCTTATAAGGGAAAAAATGAGAGAATTTTGAAGAAATTAAAGAAGTATATTTAATTACCACCAATTACATTTTCTTTTGCTGGTTGTGGAGCTGTCAAAGGTTGAAAAAAGACGGCGATGACTGCTGAGGACCAGGTCCACCTGTCCCTCTGGTTATCAGCAGTCCAAATATTTGGTGCTTCTTAGTGATAGCCATGGACTTTTAAATGCAGTTATCAAGTCTTCTTCTTCTTCATTTATTTCATTTTTTTATTACATTACTTGTAAAAAAAATTATTCATTCCGTTCTAAATCATTTTTTTTTCAACTTTACAAAATTTTTTATTTTTGATAAATTTCATATTAATATATTTTTCATAATATGAATGTTCTACATTAAAAATAAATTTGTAATATAAAAAAGTAAAATTATTAAGAGTTTAAAAAATTTTCATTTGGAGGTAATTTTTTAAAAAAGAGATGGATAAATAAAATAGGAACGAAAGGAGTATTTAATTAATTTCCAATTGCTTTGTGTCTAATCAATTAATAGATTCTAATCTCGATTCCTCTATTATCACAATTCTCTGTTATTTTGTTTATGTATAATACTCCACAAGTTGGGTAAATTAATGAAATTCTAGATCTACTTAATTATTAAATAAAATTTATTTAATGCACGTATATTTTTAATTCATTAATTAATGTATGATTTGCTTTAAAATATATTAGTTCAAATCCTCTTTTTTTTAAAAAATAAAAAATATATATTTATATATAAACACTTTTTGATAATATTAAATAAAAATTAGAGAAATAGAAGCAAAATTAATAATTAATAAATTGATATATATAGTTTATATGCGTGTGAAACTTGATCATTAACAGCATCCATGCATGGCGTGCTTAATTTGTATATGAGTCAAAAAATTTGAAGAGTTATTTATTAAGGAAGAAGAATATTAATTAAGCACACTCCAAAGACTTTTCTTTTTATTTTCTATTATGTGGCAAGAGAGATCAATAATATATTATATACTCATAAATTTTTTGTCCTTTTAGGCAACGTGATGCATGTATTTTCCCTAATTTCTTTTTTTATAGAAAAAGACAACAAATGAGAAGAGTAAAATGAGAAGGAAAATTTCAATTTCTGATCTACACTATAGTCAAGTCACAACAAAGGAATCTTTGAGAAAATATTTTTGGAAAAACCCTAAAAAATTGCAAATGGATTGAAAACAAATCGAAAGTTTTTTAAATATAGTGAGTTTGATGAAATTAAAAAGTGTAAAAGGAAAAAAATAAAATCTAAAAACAGACTATATTTAAATACAAAAATTATATATCAATTAATAAATTAAATATTTAAATACAATAAAATAAAAATTTTATTTATATGTTCTGTTAAGATAATTATATAAATTATACAGTTAGAGTTATAATATAATATTATTATTTAATTAAATTATAATATTGAGTTAAAATTATTCTATAATACTGTTAAGTAATAAGATTTAGACTATATATATATTATTCACTTATTTAATTATATTATGATTTTAAATTCAATAAATCAAAATTTTCTTGATAAGTCTTTGACAACTCAACAACGGGAAAAAGAAATAATCTGGTAAAACACGACATATGGAAAAACGCAACGATAGTGAAAAAAATCAAAACCGTCTGATTTCTACAGCTAACTGAGCTGAACAAATGCGCAGGACAAGTTTTTTCTCCTCTTGGAAAAATTCAGAAATTGTGAACCCCCATTCGCCATGTGACTATGATTATCATATATCATCTTCCAGGATTTATCCTTTTTTTTTTCCTTTTTCCACTCAATATTTACCACACGTATCTGGCTTGGGTGGGACCTCTTTCCCCACACTCCGCCCAATTTGACTTATCACTTCCTCGCCTCACTTACTGCCAAAAACAGAAAAGACTACCCCCATGGGTCCACCCCATGGGGTACACGTGTCCTAGTACCCGCTCCGTAACCCATCTTCACTGGTTAATCATACCTAGAATATATTATTTCAGTTTTTATACGTTTGTTTGTTGTATTTTTAATTTCGATGAACTATATTAAAATTTGAAATCTTTTTATAATATAAATAAATATTTTTATATATTTATTAATGAGATAATTATATTTCATATATTGATAAAATATAAAATTTATTGACACATCAAATATAAATTCGAAAAAAAAATAAAAGATAACAAAGGGAATATTCCTTTTCATTCTTTCTTTTCTCGGACTTTTTTTTACGGTCACCGTATCATTCATCCAACGGCGTAATAACTTATCATTGCATAATTACACTTTCCGTTCACTATGTGGACCCCACGGAATCATTAAGAACCTAACAATTATGTAAGAGCGGGGGATTCACCGAGGGACACGATCGTAACACCGCACGCTAGCCATTGGCGGTACAGCATCACACCTGTCATAATTTCATTGATTCAATCATGGACAACTGCATCGAGATCGTGCCATGTGGGTGTCGTTCACTGGGACTCGATTTAATAACCGTCGGATTAACCTAGGGGACAAAACGGGAATTCGCCTTGTAGAAAAACTGGTATAAATCGGAGCCTTCTGCATTGAAGCAAGGAGAAGAGAAAGGCAGAGGCGTCCGTCTCCGTTTCTTCTGTTTTATACGGAAGAAATCTCTTATATTTTTTTTTTAAAAGGGAAAAAAATCCCTTTGGGGAATGCAGAGAGATGAGAAGGGCATCGTTGACAAGGCCTGAGCTGTGTGGGCACGGTAAGCGGTCCATCGGCGGCAGGAATTGCCACCGTAAACACGTTGAAGACGGGTGATTGCCATGCACTGTCAGCAAAAAGAGGGAAAGAAGAATAATTTGTTTGTCTCTCTGCTTTTAATCTTCTGTTTATCTGTGTTATCTCTTGTCGTTGTAAATATACCATAATTCAGATCGAAAAGATCTAAGCGTTTTCTGTGTTGTATTGGTCTCACAAAAATGGCGGAGAAAACTAAAAGTGATCACCCGGCTTTGCTTCATGGAAAATACGAGCTTGGTCGCATGTTGGGTCATGGAACCTTCGCCAAAGTCTACCATGCACGGAATCTTAAGACGGGGAAGAGTGTTGCCATGAAAGTTGTTGGCAAAGAGAAGGTGATTAAAGTTGGGATGATGGACCAGATCAAGCGAGAGATTTCCGTTATGAAGATGGTGAAACATCCCAATATAGTTGAGTTGCATGAAGTCATGGCGAGTAAGTCCAAGATTTACTTTGCCATGGAACTTGTTCGTGGTGGAGAGCTCTTCTCTAAGATTGCCAAGGGTCGGCTCAAGGAAGACCTGGCAAGAGTTTATTTTCAGCAGTTGGTGTCTGCTATCGATTTCTGTCATAGCCGTGGGGTTTACCACCGCGATTTGAAGCCGGAGAATTTGCTTTTAGATGAAGATGGCAACTTGAAGGTTACAGATTTCGGACTCAGTGCTTTCTCGGAACACTTGAAACAAGATGGATTGTTGCACACTACTTGCGGAACACCGGCTTATGTGGCGCCTGAAGTTATTGGGAAAAAAGGGTACGATGGAGCTAAGGCAGATATTTGGTCTTGTGGGGTGATTCTTTATGTGCTTCTCGCCGGGTTCCTACCATTTCAAGATGATAACTTGGTGGCCATGTATAGGAAGATTTATAGGGGAGATTTCAAGTGCCCACCTTGGTTTTCCCCTGAAGCTCGAAGATTAATCACCAAGCTTTTAGATCCAAATCCAAGTACCCGAATCACCATCTCAAAGATCATGGACTCGTCTTGGTTCAAGAAATCTATGCCCAAGACCGTGAGAACCAAGGAAGAGTTAGAGTTTGAAGCGTTCAATGGTGACAAATCATCCAAGCCTGAGACGTTGAACGCCTTCCATATCATTTCCTTGTCTGAGGGCTTTGATTTATCGCCTCTGTTCGAAGAGAAGAAGAGAGAAGAGAAAGAGGAGCTGAGATTCGCTACAACAAGGCCGGCAAGCAGTGTAATATCGAGACTGGAGGAGGTGGCCAAGTCGAAGAAATTCAGCGTCAAGAAGAGCGAGTCAAGAGTGAGGTTGCAGGGTCAGGAATGTGGAAGGAAAGGCAAGTTAGCGATTGCTGCTGACATATTTGCAGTGACCCCGTCTTTTTTGGTGGTGGAAGTTAAAAAAGACCATGGTGATACCCTTGAGTACAACCAGTTTTGCAGTAAAGAGCTCCGACCGGCGCTTAAGGACATCGTCTGGACGTCACCCGCCGAGAACTCGACACTGGCTTGATTGGGGCTGAAAAAACCAAAAATCAAAAACTAGGAGATGGGAAGTTATATGTTCTTTAGACCATTGTTCGATGATGTTATTGTTGTTGTTTGTCATTGTTGGGATTGTTTAGATGGAAGAATGGAAGCAGAGGACCTTCTGTTCTATATTCTGTTCTGGTCTTGTTCTGTTCTTTGATTATTTTCCATCAATGTCTTTGTGGGTTTGGTCCTTGTGACATGTCACAAGGAATTATGTGTGAATCATTCCGCAATTTTATTGTTGTATGATCTATTTAGGTTGATGTTTTCATGCTGATATGTGCAAGTGGACTGCTTCAGTTACTACCTTTCTCTGCAACTTTTCTTTTTTCGTGGTGATAGCTTGGATCAATGATTTCTTATCATAGTACCAAGCATTGATTATAGTTTTCCCAAGCACTGCAGTATGAATTTCCCTAGATGGTATTTCAACAGTTAATTAGGATTTAGGAACCATTTTACAATTACTAAAGAGAAAAAGTTCCTCGCTACTTCCATGTGAGCATTGGGAAAGCACACCTTAATTTTCCATTGCCGTATCGAAATTTTCAACTTCTAAAGCTAATCAAGCCACTAGTCTTTACTCTAGCTGTAACTGAGCTTATAAACGAGGATGTTGTACATCTCATCAGATTAATTTGTTGTACATCTGACGTCCGCACACAAAGCAAAACATATTAGCATAGGAAAAATATAAACTTAGTACAGTGAAAAGCTAAAAGTTTTGCATCATAATTTCATATCAAGGAAGCCAGATGGCGTTTAGTGGGGTTTAACTTTGACATCCTTTGATTTTTCTTCTCAATTATTGACCTACAATTCCACCAAAGGCTATAGCCTTTCACAGCATTTGGTTTCACCACGTCTCTTTAGAGTCCCCATCTTTTGTTTCATTGTCTACTTTTTAAGGATTCATGTTCTACTGCGGGCAATAATATGGGTCCCTTGAAAGCTTCTGGTGATATAATGATCATCGTCTTCAACTTTTCTTCCATTTATTTGTCGGTCTTTTTGGCTGTTTTAAGACGCTTAAAACTTGGGAATAAAGGGTGAGCCTGAATTTTGCAGCTGTCATTCTCTGTCTATGGGTGGTGTTGGAACCTGCAAGTTTAGGCTTCCGAGTATCGAAGTATCAAGTTCAATTTACTGTCCCTGGATGCCATGACTTGCCATGGAAAGCTAGCAAAGAGTCTTGGATTTTTTACGCTCAGAAACCCAGTGTTGGGCCAACCCGATGTGCTCCTTTTGCTGTCCTGGCTGGGCCCCGGAGCAATACGGGAAGTAAATGGTGGGTGGTAAGCTTGTAGAAGGGTCCAGCTACTTGAATTAGACTCAAGGTTCTAGCACTTGAAATTTGGAGCTCTTTTTTATCTTGTGTTGCTACTTCTAAGTCTCGATAGTGAAAATGTCTATGATTCTCATTTAATAGAGAATTTTTGTCCAGGTCGTGCCTTGAATGGGCTTGTGAAGCGAAGGCAGCATTTTGTTCCAGCTTCTTCTCAATTGCAAGTGGAAGGTTAAAAAACCTGACTGCAACTTGGGGGTAGACAAGAGGTGCTGTCACGTTGGAATAAAGACAATACAATGGCCAAGTTTCATTCATGTGAAGGACAGCAACTGTCACGTTTTGGGTGATTAGAACTTGTTCCAGAACCACTTCCAGGCACATGGGTTTCTGGCTTTCTCTTTCAAGTTTTTCTTCTCCATTTCCACCTCAACTCCCCCACCCTTCTGAACACTGAATCTTTGTTTTTAAAGGTGAAAAAACACACCAGGAGACTCAGTTCCTTCCAGGTACCAACGACTCCGTAGCCAAGTAGATCTAGATCTCAAATTCAGAGTCCTAGAACAAAGGCATACATATTAAATTAATTGATAAATAGGATAAGTTTCTCCCTCTCTCGTTTATTAAATCAAATACTTGTGCCACATTTGTCAGTCCGTGGCTTACATGCATTGCATGTTATCGAGTGATTAAGACGATATTAGATTTGTAAATTAGTATAAATAACAAATATATCAAGTAATATAAATGATGAATAATTTAATATAAAAGTTAAAAGAAATCCCATTTATTTTGATATTATATTAAAATTTGTATTTAATCTAAAATTAATTGATTGCAGACCAAAACTGTCTTTTCAAGAAATGAAAGCACAGGAGACAGCAGAAAAAATGGATAACATTTAGTTCTTGTTTTTTTCCGCTTTAAGCAGCCAGTTAAAGTAAGTTGAAAGCTTTTTATAGCGCTTTATCGTTTCTATTTATCGGCCATCCTGCCTACCATTAAACAAAGAACCCATTGGCCAATGCACAGATAACCCTTTGTCATTATTGCACAATGCATTTATATTTCCTAATCCTCACCTTCAACTACTACTACTACTAATAATAATAATAGTAATAGTTGGGTCTTCACAATTTCATGCAAACGTTCATTAACTCTAGCTTTTTCTTTCACTAGCAATTGTGTTTGGTAAGAGAGAAAAAAGAAAATCAGAAAAGGAAAGACAAGGACAGAAAATCTGCCTTTTTTTCTTTCTTTCTTTCTTTCTTTCATCATTCTTTTTCTTTCTCACCTTTTTATTTTCCATTTTGCCAAACATAACGTGGGTGATAATTTCTACTTCAAATTTATGTAAAAACATAGTGTAACAGGAAACAGTACCTCGTACTATCAGGTTTACTTAACCTAATGCTTATTTTTTATATAATTAATCAGAAGATCAAATATTTTATTGGCCAGTAATCACATCCTAATGTGGATGGTGATGCATGCATTCTTGCACGTTGTATTTAAACGATTCTTTTCTCTTGCATCTATGCGGGGAAGGTATTTTGTTAAGATTCAAAGAGGTTAATCATTAATTCTTTGATAACTTCATCTCTAATTTCTAATTTATGCCTAATCAGCTTGGGTGGGCCATACCAAATGGACGGTTCAACTTCACAAGCCGAAAAGCTTTTCAGAATGATTATATAAGTGTTACCTCATTTTTAAATTATAAGTACTAACAATCATAACTTATAAATTAATACAGTAACAGTGCATCAAGTATAAACATCTTTTCAAAAATATAATGTTGTATAAAAAGATCCAAAAACTAAAATCATAGTTCTTTGAAAATCCAACTTAACTACCCAAGAATATGAGCCACATTTCAAATCGTGATTATGGTTTAAGATTAATTTAATCATGAAATTGCACATGATTAAGAGGGAAATCTGACCTAATTGGTCCAAGTGCATACAATCATAATTAAGAAAGACAAAAGGCAACCCAATGCTTTGTCCCAGCTTCAAGGGTAACCCTTTTATACCCCTAATAATTGAAATGCTTTCTGTTAGCGTCTCAACCAAAATGAAAGGGGAGGTGTATCGATGGGGCCCATTGTGGAAATTGGGCCTGTAGGGCCCCTGCTCGGGAAACCTTTTGGTGGACCAATCAAATGGGATGGAAACCTCATGATTGGGCCTCAAAAAGTGGCCCACTCTCCACATTCCAACCAACCATGTTCAGGCAAAAACCTGCGAAGGGACAGACAAACAAATGTGCTTTGGGTGCCTTAACTTAAGCCCCACTTTCTGCATGTACAAACCAGAATCCCCAGCCACACAACAACAGGGTGACAACTGACAAATGAAGCAAGCAACATTCAAATTTGGAAGGCAAACAAAATTCTAGCAAAGATTCATGTTTTTGACATAATCACTACTCCCTGCTGTCGGCACAATATAACTGTTCTTCTCGTTCTGGTTGAGAAATATTCATAGTACATAATTAAAACGAAAAATAGTAAATAGTGAATTTTTTTTAGTCAAAACAATGTTAACAGTAACAGAAGTATCAATCATGATGAACATCTTCCCTCCACACCTCCTAGCTTCAATTTCTTCTCCCCAACAAACAGCTTCCCACCTTTCGTGAACCCACAATTTCAGCTGCTATTTGAATTATGAACTTATTGCTAAAATCAACATGTTAGCTTCTAGTTGCATCCCCAGGATAGGGAGTAAAGTAGTTGCTTCTAGTTTTTGGTTTTAAAGTAGTGATGATGGTCCATCCGAATTCCACATTCCCTTCGAATTTCAAGGATGAACCATGCGAATTGCAACTTACTGGAATCCATATCTGAACATTTCCTTTGATCCCATATGATTCTGAGGAGCACAACACCAAAGTTAGAAATTTCAGAAAAGTGATATCAAGAGACATAGGTAACAGATTGAAACTGATCAATAATGTAAGTGGCAAATCATTGTCAGTACAATAAGGAAAGAGTTAGAAGTGCTTAAATATAACATTAACAGACAAATTACGGCAACCACCAGGAAACAAAGGAGGAAAATAAAGCTTTGAATTGAAAATCATCGACAACACAGTAGATTGAAAACTCAAAGTCATCCTTGAAGACCTTTCAAATAACAAGGCCAGCTACATAAACTATATTAATTCTGGTATGCTTTCACAAGATACTTGGATTCTATTTGTAGCTAGCTTAGAGCATTGTCGGATAAATCTAGAAAATCAACAAAACTGAAAAGTGGGGAGTCAAGATACACAGATAACAATAAATGGTAAACTCCACTGATAGCGATTCCAAAATACAACCAAGGATAAACTGTCTACCAGATTATGCATGATAAATCAACTAGAAGCTAGCAGTTAAGAGTCTAATTCTTCTTCCTTTTTAATTGTGGTATACCACTAAACAAATCTAATATCTAGCAGACTGATAATTGGATTCAGAATGCAAGCCTGTAAATAGACATAAGAAAAGATTTGGAAAAAGCATGAATAAGCTCTTAGAGACACCAAAGATGTCCACTAAATAGAATGGTAAATAACTTGAGACCAGAAGCAATGATTTAAGCCTGAAAACCACTAAGTATTTCTATGTTTCCAACTTCTAATGAATAAAGAAAACAGCATTACAATTAACTTGGAAATAAAATGGCTACAAGAAAGAGTCTCACACACTGCTATCATGGAAAAAGATATCCATGTAAATCAAAGGTAGATTGCATTCTCCACGCAGGAAAGGTAAGATCTAGGAATAGAACTGAATTCTTGTATCACTGTACGCACAATTGCTCTATTTTAAATAACTCTAGCAGTTTCTCCTATAAACTTTAGCCACAAGAAGATTCTGAAAATTCATTCCTTAAGAAAAACCATATAACTAAAATAGGACATATCAATCATATTAAGCCAGCCTATGGTGCATATACTTCCAACTTTCATATGCTCAAAAGTACAAAATCTTTCCGGCATCTTCGGTCTTCATCCTTGGAATCAAAAAGAACAAAAATACTAAACAGCAATTGATTAAAAACCAAGCCTTGAGGAAATCAAGGTATCCAGCACATCTATTTTACTTTTTGAGTCTTTCTGGAGGCCAAATAAAAATTCTGGAAGCTGGATTAATACTTGATAGAAAGTGGATTTCATGGTAGCATTTGTATAAAGCACAACCAAAAAAAGCCATGTTACTCTAGTTTATGTCAACAAAAGCCCCAAGACATAGTTAAGATATGTTGAACATTGAGCAATATATTTTAATCCTATGGCAGTTAAAATAAGCAGACGAATGCCTTTCAAAAAGAAAAAAAAGGCGACAAATTTCATATATTTTGATAATAAGGTGCAGTCAAAGTTTTTTTTAATTAGGTAAATGAAACAGCAAGAGTTCAGTTTTCACCAATCATAATGAGATCAGAAAGTATTCTTACCTCATTTACATAAGCAACAATCCTTAGCATTAAGCCTGTATACAGATCAAGTAATTTTTCCTCTATTACCCCATAAATTGATAAATATTTAGAAGACCAAAGCACCACATTTCCCTAAAAGACCAAAAATCTTTATACAATCTTGTTTGATAGCTTTGGACAACATATCAATTCTACTTCTGAACAACAGAACAAGTAAAACTTGGAACTAACAAGTAGATACTACAAAGTCGCTTGACACTTCTGGAATGTGTCGTACCTTTCACTATGTATTCTTTATTTTCTTTTGAAAGGCAAAAGTATAAGCTATTCATCTATTCACTTTATTTAATTAGGAGACAAATTAAATTTAATAGCAACTGTGAAGGAGGCTAATGAGAATAAGCTGTACTCTCCATGTAAATTTTAAGTCATTCCATAATATTTAACTATGCTGATCAAATGCAGTTCCACAACATGGAAGACCTATTTACTGCACTAATTAATTAATGGAGACAGTTTAGAACATCAAATTCTCAAGGTGAGTAAATCATCTGTCTACAGAAGTGGATATGGCATTCAGTGGGATTTGCTGGTGCAAATCTCTAGCAAGCAGTCTAGAAAGGCTGGTTATCCGGAGCAACTACAATGAACAAAGGAGGCTAAAGTGACATAAACAAACTTACAAGAATGAGGCAAAGATGAGTTTACAAAATTACAAGAGCTACTTTCAATTGATTTGAGTATTTACTTAGAAATTTCATTCACTTGATGACTACATGAAAGCCGTGGAAGTTGTCACTTTTTCATAATTTTATGAATAATTCATCATATCCCCAGGTTGTAATTTTAGGTAATGTGCTCTATGATGTGTCGTTCCCTTTCTTTGCCTCATTCAAGTACTAGAGGCCTTTGGATTATTGCATTAATTTTCCATGTGTCCTTCAGACCTTCACCACTTTGATCATTTTGTTAAACACATGGTTGAACACAAAGCTAGTATGAAAGTAATGAATACCTACCACTATTATACATATAACATATACAGAATAAGGGAAAAATCTTGAAAATACTAGCGCCACTCATTTCGACAAATTATAAACATCTAAACAACAATAAATTTACCAGCTCTTATGTGCAATAATTTTGGATTCATCAAAAATTTCATAAAACAGGTTCTAAGGATATGGTTTTTACTTAGGTGGATGGATTCAAACTAGGGAGGTTTGACTACTAGTGGGAGTTTTGTGCATAAGGATATATTTTTTTGGTTAGCATTAATTTTCTGGGCGTGACATGTACATGGCTAACAGGTTCTATAAGACTTATGTCCAGAAAATCTTTTGTTCTCTGTTTCGAGAGTTACAATTGAAGTAACTCCGAACTTTTATCCAATGAAATATTGAAAGGCTTATCACAAAAAAATTCATATAACATTAGCTGTTCCTGGAATCCTTCTCCAATCATACATGAGTTTCTGTTCTATCCTACCTAAACCTTCTTCAAACACATACCATTTCAAAATCTCACTTTTCAGTTCTAGACTTCTAAAACAGATTTTCTAGTGAAGCTATTTGAGATTTGAATATTAGAAAGATAATGGCTATATATAGTCGTCTTAATCTCCATCCATATTAGCCATATTTTCATGATTTAAAATCTAGTGTTACTTGTTTGAGAGAATCTGGAAAACTACAATTAGCAATGTATGAATCCAACATAGAGATTCTTAACGAAGATCCAATGTAAATACGTAAGCAAAACCAAGGATTAAATTCTTGTAATGTATCGGTTGTGTTCAGAAGCAATTAAGGCTGCATTTAGACTAAGATCTAAAATCTATTTTGATTAATGACACTCCTAACGGACTTGAATACACAAGATAACTAATTAAACTCATATACATAGGTCAAATCCCATCCATAGACATGTCATTGCACTTGATTATTTTCTAATTAGAATAAATTAGCCAACACTTTATGCTGTAACATGCCACCATTGTCACCCTAATGTTTCAAAGCTTATCACTACAATCCACAACCAACCTCACGGAAGACAAGTACGTACTTCATGCTATGGATATAACCTCTCAAACATCATGTGCCATGGCTATCACAAGAACCACCACTCCCACAAAATCCTTATTAGTGACCACTACATCGAACATGAGTTTGCACTTTATGCTAATATGTCTTTGCTGTTACTTTCATTCCTAAACAGAATTGTCATAATCACAGGTAATATCATTTCAACAACAACTAACAGCATAAGTCGCCAAAGCTAGAGAGGGATTCTACCATTGGAAGTTCTAATCTTTAGGCTCAATAACTGTTAATTAGCCTTTTTGAGTGCAGCATATTACCATTAACATATAATGGAAAATCAATGACCTTACCAGATGATCTTTTTTAATAATTAATATTTGAATTTTAACCATCAGAATGTGATTTTTGCATGGTTACCTTGCAAACAAAACCAAATACCTCAAGTTTTTAAAGACAAAATCAAAATAACAGCCAATGCTTTATATTAATAGAACAACCATATAATAAGATTGACTTGAGGGTGTTTTTATGGTTCCAAAATATATGAAGAAAACATATAAAAATTAGCATGAAACTAATAACATATTTATTTATCAAATACAATATATATTCAGCATAAAATTTAGCAACCTAATTTTCATCTCATTGTAGCATTGTCACATACTGAAAATACTATATACTGGCACCAAAATTGCCTTGGGATTACTTTCAAAATTATTTTACTAGACCATTTTATCAAATTCTTAAACGCCTAACCTAAGCCCCCTATACTCTAACAATAAATCTTTAAAATTAAATATACATGAATCAAGTGACAACTTCAAAATCAAGCAATATAAAGGTGCATGCTCATGATCACTCATCTACCAGTTCCAGCCAAAAATCAAATACTAGCCGATCATCAACATCGATGTGCCCCCTTCATTTGGTTCCCTCGAATTTATTGGATTTTATATCTAAATCACGATATTGCTATATAAAAAATTGAAACAGTGTAGGCTGTAAACGTAGACAACACTTTCTCAAACAACAAAAGTCCACAAACTCTTAGCCCAAAGTCAAGGATATCACCACAGCTCCTAACCCAATTTTAACTAGCAGCTGGGATCTCTTAGATGATTATACTATGTCTTAAAATATAAGATCCACCAGATAGCCCTTAGACACAAATTCATATCAATTTAGGATTCCCTTATTTTGTATGAAGGACTCCATAGCAAACAAAATGCATGTTTGATTATCACTTAACAAAAAGTTATATATATATATTTATATATATATATATATCAAAACTTGTGAACTCAATATTAATTTATTAAATATGCATGCTCAAACAGCAAGAAATAACTTCCCTTAAGAGGAAGATCAAACACTGAATTGAAGGATAATTAGCAAAAATAATCCTAAAGTAAAAGACATTTTAAGGGAATTCTGGAGTCACTCCTATCTAGTTTACATATTGTTCCCACTAAATTTTTATACCAAATCAATTCATTAATCCTTCTTTGATCATTTAACTTGTTCATTGACAAGTGTTAGACAATCAGTGTAGCTGCAATTTAATCAATGTATCTATTCATTCAAGAATAGGCTCAAAATCTCGATTCCAACATTGAGAAATGCGTTCTTCTCTAGATTAAAGACTAACCTCTCAATTAATCACATAAAATTTGAAGAAAAGAGGTTCAGTAAAAACATCATCATTAACCAAAACAAGCTTCAAGGAAATTTAACATGGTTGCCTGAATGATTAATCTGTGCAAATCAGAAACACAGTTTGCTGCCTCCCAAACCCAATGCCAAACAAAGTGCTGTGTAAAAAATTGCAAACAGATTTACTACTAAAATATTAAAAGACCAGCTTGAAAAAAGATGATTAATACCAGCTTCAAAGAAGACGAACTCTAAATTAGAGAAAAATCCACTGACTGAATCAAACTAACCTGCATTAGGAACTTTCCTGCTACCAAGCCTTCAATAATGAAAAGGAAATATTGCATATTTTTGCAGAAAATAAGAAAAAGATGACTTCCAATTTCCACCACAAGGAGTAGAGTGACCCATAGTTTTTCAGTAACTGAAAAGAAAGCAGCCGATACTACCAGATCCAAAACCCTGAGGCAATCCCAAATGCAGTCAAAAGCTTCAGTGGTTAGACAACAGAATCAAAAAGGAATCAGATATCAGAATCAAAAACACCAAAAATCATCACCCTTTGTAGACTCGACTTCTTGGACTCTCGTTTGGGGTCAAAACTCAGGAACACCAGATGGAGAAAACCCCAAATCAGAGCCAGATTGAGGGTAAAGAACACAAGCCAAACATGGCCATTTCCTTGCATGGTTTCCAAGAAAACAGGAAGGTGAAGAGGAAGAGGGTTTTAACCAAAGCAAAAAGAAATAAAAGCTGATAAGGTGAATGAACATAAAAATTCCAAGAAAGCGATACGGTTTTCCGTTAAAATGAGAACAGTAACCAGGCGTACCTTCAAAGAAGCCACTTCGTCCTCCTCAAAAGAGAAAGGCATCAAAAGTCACGCTTCTTTCAAAGCTCAAAACTGTTGTTATTTTAATATTAAAAATATTCCCAAAAAGAGCAGCAAAATTTATCAATTAATAACGCAAACACAATACTTGATAAATGATAACCCCAAAAACAGAAAAGAGCTTATGATCACGCTTACTTCCCTCTTTTATCACTTTGCCATACAACAACAACAACAGTACTCTTCCTCTTTGCTATCTTATGACTTATCTTATGACTTATCTCACACACATAAAAATGGGGGATTTCAATCTCTGTCTAAAGCAGAAGAAAGGGTTTAAGAGGGTTTCGTTGGATGAGAAAGAAGAAAAGACTTATTTCATGATATAGTTGAACAACAAAAAAGCCTGCTTTTTTTATGTCATCTCTATCTCTCTGACCCTTGTTTGCCGGTGTACTTGTTTTTTGAGCAGTGACTCATTCTTATCCGAAGAACAAGGGAGGACATGTGGATGGATGAAAACAAAAACATCTGGAAAAATAGACACTCGAAGGCGTCATCTGTGGAGATTGAGTGAGAGAGAGAAAGAAGAAGAAAAAGAGGGGTATTTATAAATAACAAACATTGTGAGGAAACACAATGCAAAAGCTGAAGCTGACAGAAGAGAAGTGAGCACGCACCCGCAAAGGTATGGCTTTTCATACAATTGCCTGCGTGTGCTCACTCTCTTCTGTCAGTCTCTCTGTGTCCCTCCTCCTCTTCTTATCCTGAATTATCATCCACTCTTTCCCCCACCAATTCCCATACACATGATCTTTACCATCTTTAGCTAAACTGCCTGAAAATGCACCAGAAATGGAAACAAAAAAGTGAAATCATGAATTAAATGGGAAAAACCAAACCGCCACCCAACTGCTGCTTCATACAGATCACCCCTCCTTTGAAACTCTACAGACAGATCTGAAATCATCTTTTATATACAAACATAGAGATTTCTCAACAACCCTTTTTCTGGATACCCATTTTAAGTAGGTATGTATGACTATGAGTAGGACAAAGAATTAGGGTTTTTCTTTAATCACTCCCCCAAAGACCCAAAAAAGCCTTTTCATCATTTTCCAACCACCAAATAAACCCCAACCCCACCTAAAACCCTTTACACTTATCCTTACAACTCTCTATCTCTCTCTCTATGTCTCTCTCTCTCTCTCTTGTTTTTTTTCTTTCAGCAAATTTGCTTTACCCAGCTGCTGCTCGCTGCCTGCTGCAGCCTTTCTTAACTCTAATGCTTATACGCCACTTGCTTCTTGTTTTCCTTTGCAAAACCTGAAGTTTCAGACCCAAATTTGGACACACACAATTTTACCATCATAGAATGAAGACAACAACAGAAAGATCAAACAACAAGATGTACAGGTTTTTAGTGTCAGAAAATAAAAATAACAATTCACTGTTATTATATATATATGTATATATATATATGTATATATTTTTGGTTTGTTTTGGCTTGACTTTGTCCGTCTCTACTCTACTGAGAACGGACAAAAGAAAAACGGAGGGAATAGAGTACAAGATAACGTGTCGAGAATTTATTTGATGAAAGGCAGTAAGCCACGTGGAGGGTAATAAATGGAATATTGTTACGGCTCTGATTTGACCGGGAAAGGAGTGATTTGGGCCGTAGGATTATCATCGAATGGATGGTGGGCCCCTCTTGTCGGTGATGTGGGTCGGTTAGGAAGTTGTGTGGTGGTAGATGGGGCTGCGTCAGATCAGGCCATAAGGAAGACAAAGACAAAAAGACTTCCTCCCTTCCCCACTTTTTAATTTATAAAATATCTCCCTCTAACTCTCAATTTTTTTTTGTTTAATCGTTTAATTGAATGAGAGCCAAAAGATAATATAATTAATTATTTCAAATCCAAAAATTAAAAAAAAAATAATGGACACGTAAATAATAAAAAACAAAGGCATTTGACTCACAGATACTATCGTCCTTTACCGACACTTATATTATTCAGAATGTAATTATTAAATATGTAATTGTTGAAATATAATTTTATAACGTTTGGTATAATAAAAAATATAATTATATAAAATATAATTATTGAAAGAATTATATTATAATATTTAGTTTGTAAATATTTTATTAAAAATATAATATAAATTAATAAAATTATTTTTATGTATAAAAAATATATAAATTGAATAAATTTATATTTTTAATATAAAATTTAACTTTTTAACTTTAAGTAATTCAAATAATAAATAATAACATTAAAAAATAACATAATATATTTATATTAATTATTTAAATATTAAAATATATAAAATTATTAAATATTTATTTTCATTTTAAATATATAAAAATTAAAAATAAAAATATTATCTAAACACCAATATATCAATAAATAAAAAATTCTATGGATAGATCACATTATCTATTGATACATAAATAGTTGTTGTCAAAAGCATCATGTGCAATTTTAAACTTCTTGATACTTTCTTTCTCTCATGACACCAAACATTTATTTTTTCAAATCTTCTCATTTTCTTAAATATATATTTTTATTAAATTAGTTAAATTTTAAATAATTAAATTAATTAATTTAAATTATTTTATAAAAAATATTGATTAATTAGCCATTACTTTCTTTCTTTTTTTTCTTCTTGCACCCATCATCCTTCGAGTGGGCTCTTCGTTTTATTTTCTTTTTTCTCTCCTTCCTTGCTCTATGGTGTGGACTGTTCTTCTTGCTTCCTCCTTACTCTTTGTTGATGGACTTGCTTCCTCCTTACTCTTTGTTGATGGACTGTTCTTTTTTTCTTTTCTTCTCTTTTTGCTTCGTTTCTTCCTTACTCCGATCACTAGATTCAAATGGCACCCCTCTCTCCTCCCAAAGAGTTCAACTGTTAGGGCTTGTTGGTGAGCGGCTAAGGTTCTATAATTAGTAACAAAAAAAAGGAGTAGAATAAGAACAGTAAATAAAATAAGATCGGGGTAGACAATTTGGAGACAAAAATATGTTACTTTCCCTTTCTGAGATAAGAAAATGATATTATTTTCTCTTACTGTAATGATATTACAATGGAATCACTTTACTAATCACTTTCCCTAAACCAAACATTGTAAAACAATTATGCCTAATTAAATTACAAGAAATCTCCTTCACTTGTACTAAACCAAATGTATCCTTAATTTTTTTACTTTGACATTCACAACATACAGATAATCCAGTGATGAGAGCCTGCACGCACAATTGAACTTTCCATAAAATCGAAAAAGAACTCTCGATCCGTCAATTTTTATTATGTTTAGATCTGACTAATTTTCTTGTATTAAGTCAAATTAAACCAAAAGCTCTACTTCTTTGAATTATTATAGTTTCAATTTATTTTTAAACCCTAAAATGCATGCTAATTCTATATTAAAAAGAAAAAAAATTATTG
>NW_018397256.1:12575976-12577966 GCF_002168275.2 Theobroma umbraticum | reverse complement strand
AATTATGGGACATTCTCAAATTTTGAAATTAATATACATTGTAACAAAAAAAGGTTGACTTAGCTTATTATTTATATTATTTAATTTTTTTTTGTTTAATTTATCAATATCAAATTAAGTTAATTTAATCTTGATAAATAGATAATAGTATAATTAATAACACGATCTAAAGAAGCGGGTGAGACTCTAATTTTATATGTGACTTTATTAACACATACTTATATAAAAATTTCGTATAATTACAAATTCACGATATAAAGTTATGATTACATCATCCCTTTTGTCAACAAAATAATATTAAAAATTTCATTAGAAAGATCATGATAAATTAAATACTAACAGTTCATTTAGTGCTCTTTTCATTAATTCAAATAAGATAAGTTTTTATATATCTTAAATTTTTATTGTGTTGAATAGTGGGTTAAAATATAAATTAATTATAGATAAATTTAACAAATATTTTTTTTGCTGCATAAAAAATATTATAACGTAATAGATTAGTACAAATTACAGATTACATTTTGTCGGCAAGAATATGTACAAAATCATTGCAAGTACTTTTGATAATACCACTTGCAACACTTTTTGCAGCATAACAGTCCTTATGTTGCTATAGAGAGAACAATCTACTTTTGAAATAAAAGTCTCTATAGAAATTCTTATATATAATTTTTTATAGCATAATTATTTATTATAAGTATAATATTTTAAAATATATTTGAATTATTTAGAAAATTTTAAACATATTTTTATTTTTTATTATTTTAATTAAATTTTTGTAATTTTATTTTGAGTTAAATATAATTAACTATTGACTAATTATTAAAACGTCATTTGTTATTTTTTATCATATAATAGTGAAAAAATATGTGGTATGCTTATATAATATGATAACATAATCACGTGGTATTTTCACATCTCACATTAATATTGTGTCAATATCACGTCAATGTTGCATGAATATAAAATGAAAAATCTATAATTAATTAATTATTATTTAAAATAAAATAAAATATAAATAATTTAATCGAACATGACAAAAAAAGTTTACAATATCACAAAAAAATTTGTAAATAAATAACACAATTACTTCCTAATATTGGTGGCTAAATTAATGACAAATGAGCCAAAAAGTTGATAAAATCCTTGACAACTGGGTACATCAACATTGACTAATCACTAGTACAATTTGGGTACATCATATACAATTTTGTACCATGTACCAAATCTTTCCCAAATACTTAAACAAAGTACTGAAGATAGCACAAAAATTTAAGCTTTAAGCTAAGCCCATTCCAATGCAATTAAACTCACCCCTAGGTGGATATGCTTCATTTCCATTCTTAAGCCCCTTTATTTCTTTATTTTACAAAATAAATGTATAAATTATAATGGTTCAAACAAATTCATGTTAGAATTTCGATTTAAGTGAAGGGTTAAGGCAAGAATCTTTGATAGAAACTTTGATCAGATCGACAAAATTAATTAGTATGATTTTGACTTGGAAATTGTTCTCTTTTGATTAATAAATACAGATAATCAAACCAATGGAAATCATACATTAATCTAAGGTTTAGTTTAACTCTTTAGTGATGTAACAGATTGATCCACAGCTTAACCAAGAAAAGATTTTGGTGGTGGCAGGAACCATTTTCCATTCATTTCTCTTAATCAAATACTGGTAATTGCCCTCATCACAGGGAAAAGATTCAGATCTGCCATTCTATTTCTTTTTGCTCTCAAAGAGAGGATGATGACAATGGGAACAATGGGTATTGATGCATTTAAGCAATCTTTTTCAATTGGGATATGTATTTGTTAACTTATACAAAATTATACACTTTAAATGAGTGAGAGATTCTGTTATGTTATGATAGTATATCAGTTTGTACTAGTTAAGTAGACGATGGAAGATCATGGCCGGCCTGTTTCCGTCTGTGAAGTTGCACCTTGTTCACTACTTGTTTCTTTGACTTGGTATCTTTCGCCT